>NW_027518008.1:0-37601 GCF_048772815.1 Callospermophilus lateralis | reverse complement strand
TCAAGTAGCCCTAAGCAGAGACTGTGGAAAAGCACTTTCATTGAAAGGGGGTTGCCAAGCTTCCAAGAAATAACGAGTTTCCGAAATACCAGCAAAAATTTTTTTCACCCAATCTTGATGATACGTGGTGGTAAAGACAAGTACACAAATCCCACTTGGCTCACCAAATTTTGTTCTTCTAGGTTGAAGTGTTCGTTTACACTAGCAGTTTATATTTTTAGGTTTCCCTCTGTTCTCTCCTATATAGACAGATGAATTTGGAACTGAAAATTCAACATGGTTTGTAGTAGCTCTTTGAAACTTGACAACATAAAGGAGTTCCCAGTTTTGTCTCTATGGTTTGTTTCCTTTTCAAGTAGCCCTAGGCACAGACTGTGGAAAAGCAATTTGATTGAGAGGGGTTGCCAAGCTTCTAAGAAATAACGAGTCACCGAAATACCAGCAAATACTTTTTCAGCCAATCTTGACGATACGTGGTGGTAATGATCAGTGCACAAATCCCACCTTCTCACCAAATATTGTTCTTCTATGTTGAAGCGTTCGTCTACAGTAGCAGTCTTTATATTTAGGTTTCCCTCTGTTCTCTCCTATATAGATAGATGAATTTGGAACTGTAAATCCAACATGGTTTGTAGTAGCTCTTGGAAACTTGACAAAAGAAAGGAGTTATCTGTTTTATCTCTATGCTAGTTTCATCTTCAAGTAGCCCTAGGCACAGACTGTGGAAGAGTACTTTCATTGAGAAGGGTTGCAAAGCTTCTAAGAAATAACGAGTTTCCAAAATACCAGCAAATATTTTTTTCACCCAATCTTGATGATACTTGGTGGTAATGATCAGTACACAAATCCCACTTGGCTCACCAAATTGTGTTCTTCTAGGTTGAAGGGTTCGTCTACAGTAGCAGTTTTTATATTTAGGTTTTCCTCTGTTCTCTCCTATATAGACAGATGAATTTGGAACTCTAAATCCAACATGGTTTGTAGTAGCTCTTTGAAACTTGACAAAAAAAGGATTTCTCAGTTTTGTCTCTATGGTTTGTTTCCTCTTCAAGTAGCCCTAGGCACAGACTGTGGAGAAGAACTTTCATTGAAAAGGGTGTGCCAAGCTTCCAAGAAATAACGAGTTGCCGAAATACCAGCAAAAATTTTTTCACCCAATCTTGATGATACGTGGTGGAAAAGACAAGTACACAAATCCCACTTGGCTCACCAATTTTATTCTTCTAGTTTGAAATGTTCGTTTACACTAGCAGTTTATATTTTTAGGTTTCCCTCTGTTCTCTCCTATATAGATAGATGAATTTGGAACTGTAAATTCAACATGGTTTATACTAGCTCTTTGAAACTAGACAAAATAAAGGAGTTCTCAGTTTTGTCTCTATGGTTTGTTTCCGTTTCAAGTAGCCCTAGGCACAGACTGTGGAAAAACAATTTGATTGAGAGGGGTTGCCAAGCTTCTAAGAAATAACGAGTCACCGAAATACCAAGCAAATACTTTTTCAGCCAATCTTGACGATACGTGGTGGAAATGATCAGTGCACAAATCCCATCTTCTCACCAAATTTTGTTCTTCTATGTTGAAGCGTTCGTCTACAGTAGCAGTTTTTATAATTAGGGTTCCTCTGTTCTCTATATAGATAGATGAATTTGGAACTGTAAATCCAACATGGTTTGTAGTAGCCCTTGGAAACTTGACAAAAGAAAGAGTTATCAGTTTTATCTCTATGCTAGTTTCATCTTCAAGTAGCCCTGGGCACAGACTGTGGAAGAGTACTTTCATTGAGAAGGTTGCAAAGCTTCTAAGAAATAACGAGTTTCCGAAATACCAGCAAATATTTTTTCATCCAATCTTGATGATACTTGGTGGTAATGATCAGTACAAAAATCCCACCTGGCTCACCAAATTTTGTTCTTCTAAGTTTGAAGCGTTCGTCTACAGCAGCAGTTTTATATTTAGGTTTCCCTCTGTTCTCTCATATATAGATAGGATGAATTTGGAACTCTAAATCCAACATGGTTTGTAGTAGCTCTTTGAAACCTGACAAAATAAAGGAGTTCTCATTTTTTCTCTATGGTTTGTTTCCTCTTCAAGTAGCCCTAGGCACAGACTGTGGAAAATCACGGTCATTGAGAGGGGTTGCCCAAGCTTCTAAGAATAAAGATTTCCTAAATACAAGCAAATATTTTTTACCCTATCTTGATGATACGTGGTGTAATGATCAGTACACAATCCCACTTGGCTCACCAAATTGTGTTCTTCTAGGTTGAAGGGTTCGTCTACAGTAGCAGTTTTTATATTTAGGTTTTCCTCTGTCTCTCCTATATAGAAAGATGAATTTGGAACTCTAAATCCAACATGGTTTGTAGTAGCTCTTTGAAACTTGACAAAGTAAAGGATTTCTCAGTTTTGTCTCTATGGTTTGTTTCCTCTTCAAGTAGCCCTAGGCACAGACTGTGGAGAAGAACTTTCTTTGAAAAGGGTGCCAAGATTCAAGAAATAACGAGTTGCCGAAATACCAGCAAAAATTTTTCACCCAATCTTGATGATACGTGGTGGGAAAAGACAAGTACACAAATCCCACTTGGCTCACCAAATTTTTTTCTTCTAGTTTGAAATGTTCGTTTACACTAGCAGTTTATATTTTAGGTTTCCCTCTGTTCTCTCCTATATAGATAGATGAATTTACAACTGTAAATTCAACATGGTTTATAGTAGCTCTTTGAAACTAGAAAAAATAAGGAGTTCTCAGTTTTGTCTCTATGGTTTGTTTCCTTTTCAAAGTAGCCCTAGGCACAGACTGTGGAAAAACAATTTGATTGAGAGGGGTTGCCAAGCTTCTAAGAAATAACGAGTCACCGAAATACCAGCAATACTTTTTCAGCCAATCTTGACGATACGTGGTGGAAAACACAAGTACACAAATCCCACTTGGCTCACCAATTTTTTTTCTTCTACTTTGAAATGTTCGTTTACACTAGCAGTTTATATTTTAGGTTTCCCTCTGTTCTCTCCTATATAGATAGATGAATTTGGAACTGTAAATTCAACATGGTTTATAGTAGTTCTTTGAAACTAGACAAAATAATGGAGTTCTCAGTTTTGTCTCTATGGTTTGTTTCCTTTTCAAGTAGCCCTAGGCACAGACTGTGGAAAAACAATTTGATTGAGAGGGGTTGCCAAGCTTCTAAGAAATAACGAGTCACCGAAATACCAGCAAATACTTTTTCAGCCAATCTTGACGATACGTGGTGGTAATGATCAGTGCACAAATCCCACCTTCTCACCAAATTTTGTTCTTCTATGTTGAAGCGTTCGTCTACAGTAGCAGTTTTTATAATTAGGGTTCCCTCTGTTCTCTATATAGATAGATGAATTTGGAACTGTAAATCCAACATGGTTTGTAGTAGCCCTTGGAAACTTGACAAAAGAAAGGAGTTATCAGTTTTATCTCTATGCTAGTTTCATCTTCAAGTAGCCCTGGGCACAGACTGTGGAAGAGTACTTTCATTGAGAAGGGTTGCAAAGCTTCTAAGAAATAACGAGTTTCCGAAATACCAGCAAATATTTTTTCATCCAATCTTGATGATACTTGGTGGTAATGATCAGTACAAAAATCCCACCTGGCTCACCAAATTTTGTTCTTCTAAGTTGAAGCGTTCGTCTACAGCAGCAGTTTTTATATTTAGGTTTCCCTCTGTTCCTCATATATAGATAGATGAATTTGGAACTCTAAATCCAACATGGTTTGTAGTAGCTCTTTGAAACCTGACAAAATAAAGGAGTTCTCATTTTTTCTCTATGGTTTGTTTCCTCTTCAAGTAGCCCTAGGCACAGACTGTGGAAACTCACGGTCATTGAGAGGGGTTGCCAAGCTTCTAAGAAATAAAGATTTTCCTAAATACAAGCAAATATTTTTTACCCTATCTTGATGATACGTGGTGGTAATGATCAGTACACAAATCCCACTTGGCTCACCAAATTGTGTTCTTCTAGGTTGAAGGGTTCGTCTACAGTAGCAGTTTTTATATTTAGGTTTTCCTCTGTTCTCTCCTATATAGAAAGATGAATTTGGAACTCTAAATCCAACATGGTTTGTAGTAGCTCTTTGAAACTTGACAAAGTAAAGGATTTCTCAGTTTTGTCTCTATGGTTTGTTTCCTCTTCAAGTAGCCCTAGGCACAGACTGTGGAGAAGAACTTTCTTTGAAAAGGGTTGCCAAGATTCCAAGAAATAACGAGTTGCCGAAATACCAGCAAAAATTTTTTCACCCAATCTTGATGATACGTGGTGGAAAAGACAAGTACACAAATCCCACTTGGCTCACAAATTTTTTTCTTCTAGTTTGAAATGTTCGTTTACACTAGCAGTTTATATTTTTGGGTTTCCCTCTGTTCTCTCCTATATAGATAGATGAATTTACAACTGTAAATTCAACATGGTTTATAGTAGCTCTTTGAAACTAGACAAAATAAAGGAGTTCTCAGTTTTGTCTCTATGGTTTGTTTCCTTTTCAAGTAGCCCTAGGCACAGACTGTGGAAAAACAATTTGATTGAGAGGGGTTGCCAAGCTTCTAAGAAATAACGAGTCACCGAAATACCAGCAAATACTTTTTCAGCCAATCTTGACGATACGTGGTGGAAAACACAAGTACACAAATCCCACTTGGCTCACCAAATTTTTTTCTTCTACTTTGAAATGTTCGTTTACACTAGCAGTTTATATTTTTAGGTTTCCCTCTGTTCTCTCCTATATAGATAGATGAATTTGGAACTGTAAATTCAACATGGTTTATAGTAGTTCTTTGAAACTAGACAAAATAATGGAGTTCTCAGTTTTGTCTCTATGGTTTGTTTCCTTTTCAAGTAGCCCTAGGCACAGACTGTGGAAAAACAATTTGATTGAGAGGGGTTGCCAAGCTTCTAAGAAATAACGAGTCACCGAAATACCAGCAAATACTTTTTCAGCCAATCTTGACGATACGTGGTGGTAATGATCAGTGCACAAATCCCACCTTCTCACCAAATTTTGTTCTTCTATGTTGAAGCGTTCGTCTACAGTAGCAGTTTTTATAATTAGGGGTCCCTCTGTTCTCTATATAGATAGATGAATTTGGAACTGTAAATCCAACATGGTTTGTAGTAGCCCTTGGAAACTTGACAAAAGAAAGGAGTTATCAGTTTTATCTCTATGCTAGTTTCATCTTCAAGTAGCCCTGGGCACAGACTGTGGAAGAGTACTTTCATTGAGAACTGTTGCAAAGCTTCTAAGAAATAACGAGTTTCCTAAATACCAGCAAATATTTTTCATCAAATCTTGATGATACTTGGTGGTAATGATCAGTACAAAAATCCCACCTGGCTCAAAAAATTTTGTTCTTCTAAGTTGAAGCGTTCGTCTACAGCAGCAGTTTTTATATTTAGGTTTCCCTCTGTTCTCTCATAGATAGATAGATGAATTTGGAACTCTAAATCCAACATGGTTTGTAGTAGCTCTTTGAAACCTGACAAAATAAAGGAGTTCTCATTTTTCTCTATGGTTTGTTTCCTCTTCAATTAGCGCTAGGCACAGACTGTGGAAAATCACGGTCATTGAGAGGGGTTGCCAAGCTTCTAAGAAATAAAGATTTTCCTAAATACAAGCAAATATTTTTTACCCTATCTTGATGATACGTGGTGGTAATGATCAGTACACAAATCCCACTTGGCTCACCAAATTTTGCTCTTCTGGTTTGAAGCATTCGTCTACAGTAGCAGTTTTTATATTTAGTTTTCCCTCTCTTCTCTCCTATATAGTTAAATGAATTTGGAAATCTAAATCCAACATGGTTTGTAGTAGCTCTTTGAAACTTGACAAAAAAAGTAGTTCTCAGTTTTGTCTCTATGGTTTGTATCCTCTTCAAGTAGCCCTTAGCAAAGACTGTGGAAAAGCACTTTCATTGAAAGGGGTTGCCAAGCTTCCACGAAATTAGGATTTTCTGAAATAACAGCAAATATTTTTTACCCAATCTGGATGATACGTGGTGGTAATGACAAGAACACAAATCCCACTTTTCTCACCAAATTTTGTTCTTCTAGGTTTAAGCGTTCGTCTACAGTAGCAGTTTTTATATTTAGGTTTCCCTCTGTTCTCTCCTATATAGATAGATGAATTTGGAACTCTAAATCCAACATGGTTTGTAGTAGCTCTTTGAAACTTGACAAAATAAAGGAGTTCTCACTTTTGTCGCTATCGTTTGCTTCCTCTTCAAGTAGCCCTAGGCACAGACTGTGGAAAAGCACTTTCATTTAGAGGAGTTGCGAAGCTTCCAAGAAATAACGAGATTCCGAAACACCAGCAAATATTTTTTCACCCAATCTTGATGATACGTGGTGGTAATGATCGGTACACAAATCCCACTTGACTCACCAAGTTTTGTTCTTCTAGGTTGAAGCGTTCGTTTACAGTAGCAGTTTTTATTTTTAGGTTTCCCTCTGTTCTCTCCTATATAGATAGATGAATTTGGAACTCTAAATCCAACATGGTTTGTAGTAGCTATTTGAAACTTGACAAAATAAAGGAGTTCTCAGTTTTTTCTCAATTTTTTGTTTCCTCTTCAATTAGCCCTAGGCACAGACTGTGGAAAAGCACTTTCATTGAGAGGGGTTGCCAAGCATCTAAGAAATAACGAGTTTCCGAAATATCAGCAAATATTTTTTCACCCAATCTGGATGATACGTGGTGGTAATGACAAGTACACAAATTCCCATAAGCTCACCAAATTTTGTTCTTCTAGGTTGAAGCATTCGTTTACAGTAGCGGTTTTATTTTTTTTTTAGGTTTCCCTCTGTTCTCTCCTATATAGATGAATGAATTTGGAACTCTTAATCCAACATGATTTTTAGTAGCTCTTTGAAACTTGAGAAAATAAAATGGTTCTCATTTTTGTCTCTATGGTTTGTTTCCTCTTCAAGTGTACCTAAGCAGAGAGTGTGGAAAAGCACTTTCATTGAGAGGGGTTGCCAAGCTTCTAAGAATTAGCGAGTTTCCGAAATACCAGCAAATATTTTTTCACCCAATCTTGATGATACGTGGTGGTAATGATCAGTACACAAATAACACTTCGCTCACCAAAATGTGTTCTTCTAGGTTGAAGCGTTCGTCTACAGTAGCAGTTTTTATATTTAGGTTTCCCTCTCTTCTCTCCTATATAGAAAAATGAATTTGGAAATCTAAATCCAACATGGTTTGTAGTAGCTCTTTGAAACTTGACAAAAAAAGTAGTTCTCAGTTTTGTCTCTATGGTTTGTTTCCTCTTCAAGTAGCCCTAAGCAGAGACTGTGGAAAAGCACTTTCATTGAAAGGGGTTGCCAAATTTCCAAGAAATTACGAGTTTCCGAAATACGACCAAATATTTTTTCACCCAATCTTGATGATACGTGGTGGTAATGACAAGTACACAAATCCCACTTGGCTCACCAAATTTTGTTCTTCTAGGTTGAAGCGTTCGTTTACAGTAGCAGTTTATATTTTTAGGTTTCCCTCTGTTCTCTCTTATACAGATAGATGAAATTGGAACTCTAAATCCAACATGGTTTGTAGTAGCTCTTTCAAACTTGACAAAATAAAGTAGTTCTCAGTTTTGATTCTATGATTTGTTTCCTTTTCAAGTAGCCCTAGGTACAGACTGTGGAAAAGCACTTTCATTGAAAGGGGTTGCCAAACTTCTAAGAAATAACGAGTTTCCAAAATACCAGCAAATATTTTTTCACCCAATCTTGATGATATTTGGTGGTAATGATCACTACACAAATCCCACTTGGCTCACCAAATTTTGTTCTTCTAGGTTGAAGCGCTCGTTTACAGTAGCAGTTTTTATTTTTAGGTTTCATTCTGTTCTCTCCTATATAGATAGATGAATTTGGAACTCTAAATCCAACATCTTTGTAGTAGCTCTTTGAAACTTGATAAAATAAAGGAGTTCTCAGTTTTGTCTCTTGGTTTGTTTCCTCTTCAAGTAGCCCTAGGCACAGACTGTGGAAAAGCACTTTCATTGAGATGGGTTGCCAAGCTTCTAAGAAATAACGAGTTTCCGAAATATCAGCAAATATTTTATAACCCAATCATCATGATACTCGGTGTTAATGATCAGTACACAAATCCCACTTGGCTCACCAAATTTTGGTCTTCTAGGTTGAAGCGTTCGTCTACAGTAGCAGTTTTTATATTTAGGATTTTCTGTGTTCTCTCCAATATAGATAGATGAATTTGGAACTCTAAATCCAACATGGTTTGTAGTAGCTCTTTGAAACCTGACAAAATAAAGGAGTTGTCATTTTTTCTCTATGGTTTGTTTCCTCTTTAAGTAGCCCTAGGTACAGACTGTGAAAAGCACTTTCATTGAAAGGGGTTGCAAAGCTTCCAAGAAATAACGAGTTTCCGAAATAACAGCAAATATTTTTTCACCCATACTTGATGATTCTTGGTGGTAATGATCAGTACACAAATCCCACCTGGCTCACGAAATTTTGTTCTTCTAGGTTTACGCGTTCGTCTACAGTAGCAATTTTATATTTAGGTTTCCCTCTCTTCTCTCATATATAGATAGATGAATTTGGAACTCTAAATAAAACATGGTTTATAGTAGCTCTTTGAAACTTGACAAATATATAGTTCTCAGTTTTGTCTCTATGGTGTGTTTCCTCTTCAAGTAGCCCTAGGCACACACTTTGGAAAAGCACCTTTATTGAGAGGGGTTGTCAATCTTCTAAGAAATAACGAGTTTCCGAATTACCAGCAAACATTTTTTCAACCAATCTTGATGATACTTGGTGGTAATGTTCAGTACACAAATACCACCTGGCTCACCAATTTTGTTTTTCTATGTTGAAGCGTTCGTCTACAGTAGCAGTTTTATATTTAGGTTTTCCTCTGTTCTCTCCTATATAGATAGATGAATTTGGAACTGTAAATCCCACATGGTTTCTAGTAGCTTTTTGAAACTTGACAAAACAATGTAGTTCTCAGTTTTGTGTCTATGGATTGTTTCCTCTTCTAGTCTCCCTAGGCACAGACTGTGGAGAAGAACTTTCTTTGAAAAAGTTTGCCAAGCTTGCAAGAAATAACGAGTTGCCGAAATAGCAGGAAAATTTTTTTCACCCAATCTCGATGATACGTGGTGGAAAAGACAAGTACACAAATCCCAATTGGCTCACCAAATTTTGTTCTTCTAGTTTGAAGTGTTCGTTTACACTAGCAGTTTATATTTTTAGGTTTCCCTCTGTTCTCTTTTATATAGATAGATGAATTTGGAACTCTAAATCCAACATGGTTTGTACTAGCTCTTTGAAACTTGACAAAAAAAAGAAGTTCTCAGTTTTGTCTCTACCATCTGTTTCCTCTTCAAGTAGCCCTAAGCAGAGACTGTGGAAAAGCACTTTCATTGAAAGGGGTTGCCAAGCTTCCAAGAAATAACGAGTTTCCGAAATACCAGCAAAAATTTTTTCACCCAATCTTGATGATACGTGGTGGTAAAGACAAGTACACAAATCCCACTTGGCTCACCAAATTTTGTTCTTCTAGGTTGAAGTGTTCGTTTACACTAGCAGTTTATATTTTTAGGTTTCCCTCTGTTCTCTCCTATATAGACAGATGAATTTGGAACTGAAAATTCAACATGGTTTGTAGTAGCTCTTTGAAACTTGACAACATAAAGGAGTTCCCAGTTTTGTCTCTATGGTTTGTTTGCTTTTCAAGTAGCCCTAGGCACAGACTGTGGAAAAGCAATTTGATTGAGAGGGGTTGCCAAGCTTCTAAGAAATAACGAGTCACCGAAATACCAGCAAATACTTTTTCAGCCAATCTTGACGATACGTGGTGGTAATGATCAGTGCACAAATCCCACCTTCTCACCAAATATTGTTCTTCTATGTTGAAGCGTTCGTCTACAGTAGCAGTCTTTATATTTAGGTTTCCCTCTGTTCTCTCCTATATAGATAGATGAATTTGGAACTGTAAATCCAACATGGTTTGTAGTAGCTCTTGGAAACTTGACAAAAGAAAGGAGTTATCTGTTTTATCTCTATGCTAGTTTCATCTTCAAGTAGCCCTAGGCACAGACTGTGGAAGAGTACTTTCATTGAGAAGGGTTGCAAAGCTTCTAAGAAATAACGAGTTTCCAAAATACCAGCAAATATTTTTTTCACCCAATCTTGATGATACTTGGTGGTAATGATCAGTACACAAATCCCACTTGGCTCACCAAATTGTGTTCTTCTAGGTTGAAGGGTTCGTCTACAGTAGCAGTTTTTATATTTAGGTTTTCCTCTGTTCTCTCCTATATAGACAGATGAATTTGGAACTCTAAATCCAACATGGTTTGTAGTAGCTCTTTGAAACTTGACAAAATAAAGGATTTCTCAGTTTTGTCTCTATGGTTTGTTTCCTCTTCAAGTAGCCCTAGGCACAGACTGTGGAGAAGAACTTTCATTGAAAAGGGTTGCCAAGCTTCCAAGAAATAACGAGTTGCCGAAATACCAGCAAAAATTTTTTCACCCAATCTTGATGATACGTGGTGGAAAAGACAAGTACACAAATCCCACTTGGCTCACCAAATTTTATTCTTCTAGTTTGAAATGTTCGTTTACACTAGCAGTTTATATTTTTAGGTTTCCCTCTGTTCTCTCCTATATAGATAGATGAATTTGGAACTGTAAATTCAACATGGTTTATACTAGCTCTTTGAAACTAGACAAAATAAAGGAGTTCTCAGTTTTGTCTCTATGGTTTGTTTCCTTTTCAAGTAGCCCTAGGCACAGACTGTGGAAAAACAATTTGATTGAGAGGGGTTGCCAAGCTTCTAATAAATAACGAGTCACCGAAATACCAGCAAATACTTTTTCAGCCAATCTTGACGATACGTGGTGGTAATGATCAGTGCACAAATCCCACCTTCTCACCAAATTTTGTTCTTCTATGTTGAAGCGTTCGTCTACAGTAGCAGTTTTTATAATTAGGGGTCCCTCTGTTCTCTATATAGATAGATGAATTTGGAACTGTAAATCCAAAATGGTTTGTAGTAGCCCTTGGAAACTTGACAAAAGAAAGGAGTTATCAGTTTTATCTCTATGCTAGTTTCATCTTCAAGTAGCCCTGGGCACAGACTGTGGAAGAGTACTTTCATTGAGAACTGTTGCAAAGCTTCTAAGAAATAACGAGTTTCCTAAATACCAGCAAATATTTTTTCATCAAATCTTGATGATACTTGGTGGTAATGATCAGTACAAAAATCCCACCTGGCTCAAAAAATTTTGTTCTTCTAAGTTGAAGCGTTCGTCTACAGCAGCAGTTTTTATATTTAGGTTTCCCTCTGTTCTCTCATAGATAGATAGATGAATTTGGAACTCTAAATCCAACATGGTTTGTAGTAGCTCTTTGAAACCTGACAAAATAAAGGAGTTCTCATTTTTTCTCTATGGTTTGTTTCCTCTTCAATTAGCGCTAGGCACAGACTGTGGAAAATCACGGTCATTGAGAGGGGTTGCCAAGCTTCTAAGTAATAAAGATTTTCCTAAATACAAGCAAATATTTTTTACCCTATCTTGATGATACGTGGTGGTAATGATCAGTACACAAATCCCACTTGGCTCACCAAATTGTGTTCTTCTAGGTTGAAGGGTTCGTATACAGTAGCAGTTTTTATATTTAGGTTTTCCTCTGTTCTCTCCTATATAGATAGATGAATTTGGAACTCTAAATCCAACATGGTTTGTAGTAGCTCTTTGAAACTTGACAAAGTAAAGGATTTCTCAGTTTTGTCTCTATGGTTTGTTTCCGCTTCAAGTAGTCCTAGGCACAGACTGTGGAGAAGAACTTTCATTGAAAAGGGTTGCCAAGCTTCCAAGAAATAACGAGTTGCCGAAATACCAGCAAATATTTTTTCACCCCATCTTCATGATACTTGGTGGTAATGGTCAGTACACAAATCCCATTTGGCTCACCAAATTTTGTTCTTCTAGGTTGAAGCGTTCGTCTACAGTAGCAGTTTATATATTTAGGTTTCCCTCTGTTCTCTCCTATATAGGTAGATGAATTTGGAACTCTAAATCCAACATGGTTTGTAGTAGCTCTTTGAAACTTGACAAAATAAAGGAGTTCTCAGTTTGTCTGTATGGTTTGTTTCCTCTTCAAGTATCCCTATGCACAGAATGTGGAAAAGCTCGCTCATTGAGAGGGGTTGGCAAGCTTCTAAGAAATAACGATTTTGCGAAATACCAGCAAATATTTTTTACCCAATCTTGAAGAAACGTGGTCGTAATGATCAGTACACAAATCCCACTTGGCTCACCAAATTGTGTTCTTTTAGGATGAAGCGTTCGTCTACAGTAGCAGTTTTTATATTTAGGTTTTCCTCTGTTCTCTCCTATATACATAGATGAATTTGGAATGGTAAATCCAACATGATTTGTAGTAGCTCTTTGAAACTTGACAAAATAAAGGAGTTCTCAGTTTTGTCTCTATGGTTTGTTTCCTCTTCTAGTAGCCCTAGGCACAGACTGTGGTGAAGAACTTTCATTGAAAAGGGTTGCCAAGCTTCCAAGAAATAACGAGATTCCGAAATACCAGCAAAAATTTTTTCACCCAATCTTGATGATACGTGGTTGTAAAGACAAGGACACAAATCCCACTTTCTCACCAAATTTTGTTCTTCTAGTTTGAAGTGTTCCTTTACACTAGCAGTTTATATTTTTAGGTTTCCCTCTGTTCTCTCCTATATAGATAGATGAATTTGGAACTCTAAATCCAACATGGTTTGTAGTAACTCTTTGAAACTTGACAAAAAATAATGTTTCCCAGTTTTGTCTCTACCATTTTTTTCCTCTTCAAGTAGCCCTAAGCAGAGACTGTGGAAAAGGACTTTCATTGAAAGGGGTTGCCAAGCTTCCAAGAAATTACGATTTTCCGAAATATCAGCAAATATTTTTTCAGCCAATCTTGATGATACGTGGTGGTAATGATCAGTACACAAATCCCACTTGGCTCACCAAATTGTGTTCTTCTAGGAATAAGCGTTCGACTACAGTAGCAGTTTATATATTTAGGTTTTCCTCTGTCCTCTCATATAGATAGATGAATTTGGAACTCTAAATCCAACATGGTTTGTATTATCTCTTTGAAACTTGACAAAATAAAGGAGTTCTCAGTTTTGTCTCTATGGTTTGTTTCCTCTTCAAGTAGCCCTAGCCACAGACTGTGGAAAGCACGTTCATTGTTAGGGGTTTCAAGCATCTAAGAAATAACGAGTTTTCGAAATACCAGCAAATATTTTTTCCCCCAATCTTGATGATACTTGGCGGTATTGATCAGTACAAAAATCCCACTTGGCTCACCACATTTTGTTCTTCTATGTTGAAGCGTTCGTCTACAGTAGCAGTTTTATATTTAGGTTTTCCTCTGTTCTCTCCTATATAGATAGATGAATTTGGAACTGTGAATCCAACATGGTTTCTAGTAGCTTTTTGAAACTTGACAAATCAAAGGAGTTCTCAGTTTTGTGTCTATGGATTGTTTCCTCTTCTAGTATCCCTAGGCACAGACTGTGGAGAAGAATATTCTTTGAAAAAGTTTGCCAAGCTTGCAAGAAATAACGAGTTGCCAAAATAGAAGGAAAATTTTTTTCACCCAATCTCGATGATACGTGGTGGAAAAGACAAGTACACAAATCCCAATTGGCTCACCAAATTTTGTTCTTCTAGTTTGAAGTGTTCGTTTACACTAGCAGTTTATATTTTTACGTTTCCCTCTGTTCTCTTTTATATAGATAGATGAATTTGGAACTCTAAATCCAACATGGTTTGTACTAGCTCTTTGAAACTTGACAAAAAAAAGAAGTTCTCAGTTTTGTCTCTACCATCTGTTTCCTCTTCAAGTAGCCCTAAGCAGAGACTGTGGAAAAGCACTTTCATTGAAAGGGGTTGCCAAGCTTCCAAGAAATAACGAGTTTCCGAAATACCAGCAAAAATTTTTTCACCCAATCTTGATGATACGTGGTGGTAAAGACAAGTACACAAATCCCACTTGGCTCACCAAATTTTGTTCTTCTAGGTTGAAGTGTTCGTTTACACTAGCAGTTTATATTTTTAGGTTTCCCTCTGTTCTCTCCTATATAGACAGATGAATTTGGAACTGAAAATTCAACATGGTTTGTAGTAGCTCTTTGAAACTTGACAACATAAAGGAGTTCCCAGTTTTGTCTCTATGGTTTGTTTCCTTTTCAAGTAGCCCTAGGCACAGACTGTGGAAAAGCAATTTGATTGAGAGGGGTTGCCAAGCTTCTAAGAAATAACGAGTCACCGAAATACCAGCAAATACTTTTTCAGCCAATCTTGACGATACGTGGTGGTAATGATCAGTGCACAAATCCCACCTTCTCACCAAATTTTGTTCTTCTATGTTGAAGCGTTCGTCTACAGTAGCAGTCTTTATATTTAGGTTTCCCTCTGTTCTCTCCTATATGGATAGATGAATTTGGAACTGTAAATCCAACATGGTTTGTAGTAGCTCTTGGAAACTTGACAAAAGAAAGGAGTTATCTGTTTTATCTCTATGCTAGTTTCATCTTCAAGTAGCCCTAGGCACAGACTGTGGAAGAGTACTTTCATTGAGAAGGGTTGCAAAGCTTCTAAGAAATAACGAGTTTCCAAAATACCAGCAAATATTTTTTTCACCCAATCTTGATGATACTTGGTGGTAATGATCAGTACACAAATCCCACTTGGCTCACCAAATTGTGTTCTTCTAGGTTGAAGGGTTCGTCTACAGTAGCAGTTTTTATATTTAGGTTTTCCTCTGTTCTCTCCTATATAGACAGATGAATTTGGAACTCTAAATCCAACATGGTTTGTAGTAGCTCTTTGAAACTTGACAAAATAAAGGATTTCTCAGTTTTGTCTCTATGGTTTGTTTCCTCTTCAAGTAGCCCTAGGCACAGACTGTGGAGAAGAACTTTCATTGAAAAGGGTTGCCAAGCTTCCAAGAAATAACGAGTTGCCGAAATACCAGCAAAAATTTTTTCACCCAATCTTGATGATACGTGGTGGAAAAGACAAGTACACAAATCCCACTTGGCTCACCAAATTTTATTCTTCTAGTTTGAAATGTTCGTTTACACTAGCAGTTTATATTTTTAGGTTTCCCTCTGTTCTCTCCTATATAGATAGATGAATTTGGAACTGTAAATTCAACATGGTTTATACTAGCTCTTTGAAACTAGACAAAATAAAGGAGTTCTCAGTTTTGTCTCTATGGTTTGTTTCCGTTTCAAGTAGCCCTAGGCACAGACTGTGGAAAAACAATTTGATTGAGAGGGGTTGCCAAGCTTCTAAGAAATAACGAGTCACCGAAATACCAGCAAATACTTTTTCAGCCAATCTTGACGATACGTGGTGGTAATGATCAGTGCACAAATCCCATCTTCTCACCAAATTTTGTTCTTCTATGTTGAAGCGTTCGTCTACAGTAGCAGTTTTTATAATTAGGGTTCCCTCTGTTCTCTATATAGATAGATGAATTTGGAACTGTAAATCCAACATGGTTTGTAGTAGCCCTTGGAAACTTGACAAAAGAAAGGAGTTATCAGTTTTATCTCTATGCTAGTTTCATCTTCAAGTAGCCCTGGGCACAGACTGTGGAAGAGTACTTTCATTGAGAAGGGTTGCAAAGCTTCTAAGAAATAACGAGTTTCCGAAATACCAGCAAATATTTTTTCATCCAATCTTGATGATACTTGGTGGTAATGATCAGTACAAAAATCCCACCTGGCTCACCAAATTTTGTTCTTCTAAGTTGAAGCGTTCGTCTACAGCAGCAGTTTTTATATTTAGGTTTCCCTCTGTTCTCTCATATATAGATAGATGAATTTGGAACTCTAAATCCAACATGGTTTGTAGTAGCTCTTTGAAACCTGACAAAATAAAGGAGTTCTCATTTTTTCTCTATGGTTTGTTTCCTCTTCAAGTAGCCCTAGGCACAGACTGTGGAAAATCACGGTCATTGAGAGGGGTTGCCAAGCTTCTAAGAAATAAAGATTTTCCTAAATACAAGCAAATATTTTTTACCCTATCTTGATGATACGTGGTGGTAATGATCAGTACACAAATCCCACTTGGCTCACCAAATTGTGTTCTTCTAGGTTGAAGGGTTCGTCTACAGTAGCAGTTTTTATATTTAGGTTTTCCTCTGTTCTCTCCTATATAGAAAGATGAATTTGGAACTCTAAATCCAACATGGTTTGTAGTAGCTCTTTGAAACTTGACAAAGTAAAGGATTTCTCAGTTTTGTCTCTATGGTTTGTTTCCTCTTCAAGTAGCCCTAGGCACAGACTGTGGAGAAGAACTTTCTTTGAAAAGGGTTGCCAAGATTCCAAGAAATAACGAGTTGCCGAAATACCAGCAAAAATTTTTTCACCCAATCTTGATGATACGTGGTGGAAAAGACAAGTACACAAATCCCACTTGGCTCACCAAATTTTTTTCTTCAAGTTTGAAATGTTCGTTTACACTAGCAGTTTATATTTTTAGGTTTCCCTCTGTTCTCTCCTATATAGATAGATGAATTTACAACTGTAAATTCAACATGGTTTATAGTAGCTCTTTGAAACTAGACAAAATAAAGGAGTTCTCAGTTTTGTCTCTATGGTTTGTTTCCTTTTCAAGTAGCCCTAGGCACAGACTGTGGAAAAACAATTTGATTGAGAGGGGTTGCCAAGCTTCTAAGAAATAACGAGTCACCGAAATACCAGCAAATACTTTTTCAGCCAATCTTGACGATACGTGGTGGTAATGATCAGTGCACAAATCCCACCTTCTCACCAAATTTTGTTCTTCTATGTTGAAGCGTTCGTCTACAGTAGCAGTTTTTATAATTAGGGTTCCCTCTGTTCTCTATATAGATAGATGAATTTGG
Organism: Callospermophilus lateralis; assembly: GCF_048772815.1. Taxonomy (NCBI): domain Eukaryota; kingdom Metazoa; phylum Chordata; class Mammalia; order Rodentia; family Sciuridae; genus Callospermophilus; species Callospermophilus lateralis. Next base: position 20,661 of record NW_027518008.1, on the reverse strand, counting down.
AACTGTAAATCCAACATGGTTTGTAGTAGCCCTTGGAAACTTGACAAAAGAAAGGAGTTATCAGTTTTATCTCTATGCTAGTTTCATCTTCAAGTAGCCCTGGGCACAGACTGTGGAAGAGTACTTTCATTGAGAAGGGTTGCAAAGCTTCTAAGAAATAAGGAGTTTCCGAAATACCAGCAAATATTTTTTCATCCAATCTTGATGATACTTGGTGGTAATGATCAGTACAAAAATCCCACCTGGCTCACCAAATTTTGTTCTTCTAAGTTGAAGCGTTCGTCTACAGCAGCAGTTTTTATATGTAGGTTTTCCTCTGTTCTCTCATATATAGATGGATGAATTTGGAACTCTAAATCCAACATGGTTTGTAGTAGCTCTTTGAAACCTGACAAAATAAAGGAGTTCTCATTTTTTCTCTATGGTTTGTTTCCTCTTTAAGTAGCCCTAGGCACAGACTGTGGAAAATCACGGTCATTGAGAGGGGTTGCCAAGCTTCTAAGAAATAAAGATTTTCCTAAATACAAGCAAATATTTTTTACCCTATCTTGATGATACGTGGTGGTAATGATCAGTACACAAATCCCACTTGGCTCACCAAATTGTGTTCTTCTAGGTTGAAGGGTTCGTCTACAGTAGCAGTTTTTATATTTAGGTTTTCCTCTGTTCTCTCCTATATAGATAGATGAATTTGGAACTCTAAATCCAACATGGTTTGTAGTAGCTCTTTGAAACTTGACAAAGTAAAGGATTTCTCAGTTTTGTCTCTATGGTTTGTTTCCTCTTCAAGTAGTCCTACGCACAGACTGTGGAGAAGAACTTTCATTGAAAAGGGTTGCCAAGATTTCCAAGAAATAACGAGTTGCCGAAATACCAGCAAATATTTTTTCACCCCATCTTCATGATACTTGGTGGTAATGATCAGAACACAAATCCCATTTGGCTCACCAAATTTTGTTCTTCTAGGTTGAAGCGTTCGTCTACAGTAGCAGTTTTTATATTTAGGTTTCCCTCTGTTCTCTCCTATATAGATAGATGAATTTGGAACTGTAAATCCAACATGGTTTGTAGTAGCTCTTGGAAACTTGACAAAAGAAAGGAGTTATCTGTTTTATCTCTATGCTAGTTTCATCTTCAAGTAGCCCTAGGCACAGACTGTGGAAGAGTACTTTCATTGAGAAGGGTTGCAAAGCTTCTAAGAAATAACGAGTTTCCAAAATACCAGCAAATATTTTTTTCACCCAATCTTGATGATACTTGGTGGTAATGATCAGTACACAAATTCCCATAAGCTCACCAAATTGTGTTCTTCTAGGTTGAAGGGTTCGTCTACAGTAGCAGTTTTTATATTTAGGTTTTCCTCTGTTCTCTCCTATATAGACAGATGAATTTGGAACTCTAAATCCAACATGGTTTGTAGTAGCTCTTTGAAACTTGACAAAATAAAGGATTTCTCAGTTTTGTCTCTATGGTTTGTTTCCTCTTCAAGTAGCCCTAGGCACAGACTGTGGAGAAGAACTTTCATTGAAAAGGGTTGCCAAGCTTCCAAGAAATAACGAGTTGCCGAAATACCAGCAAAAATTTTTTCACCCAATCTTGATGATACGTGGTGGAAAAGACAAGTACACAAATCCCACTTGGCTCACCAAATTTTATTCTTCTAGTTTGAAATGTTCGTTTACACTAGCAGTTTATATATTTAGGTTTCCCTCTGTTCTCTCCTATATAGATAGATGAATTTGGAACTGTAAATTCAACATGGTTTATACTAGCTCTTTGAAACTAGACAAAATAAAGGAGTTCTCAGTTTTGTCTCTATGGTTTGTTTCCTTTTCAAGTAGCCCTAGGCACAGACTTTGGAAAAACATTTTGATTGAGAGGGGTTGCCAAGCTTCTAAGAAATAACGAGTCACCGAAATACCAGCAAATACTTTTTCAGCCAATCTTGACGATACGTGGTGGTAATGATCAGTGCACAAATCCCACCTTCTCACCAAATTTTGTTCTTCTATGTTGAAGCGTTCGTCTACAGTAGCAGTTTTTATAATTAGGGGTCCCTCTGTTCTCTATATAGATAGATGAATTTGGAACTGTAAATCCAACATGGTTTGTAGTAGCCCTTGGAAACTTGACAAAAGAAAGGAGTTATCAGTTTTATCTCTATGCTAGTTTCATCTTCAAGTAGCCCTGGGCACAGACTGTGGAAGAGTACTTTCATTGAGAACTGTTGCAAAGCTTCTAAGAAATAACGAGTTTCCTAAATACCAGCAAATATTTTTTCATCAAATCTTGATGATACTTGGTGGTAATGATCAGTACAAAAATCCCACCTGGCTCAAAAAATTTTGTTCTTCTAAGTTGAAGCGTTCGTCTACAGCAGCAGTTTTTATATTTAGGTTTCCCTCTGTTCTCTCATAGATAGATAGATGAATTTGGAACTCTAAATCCAACATGGTTTGTAGTAGCTCTTTGAAACCTGACAAAATAAAGGAGTTCTCATTTTTTCTCTATGGTTTGTTTCCTCTTCAATTAGCGCTAGGCACAGACTGTGGAAAATCACGGTCATTGAGAGGGGTTGCCAAGCTTCTAAGAAATAAAGAATTTCCTAAATACAAGCAAATATTTTTTACCCTATCTTGATGATACGTGGTGGTAATGATCAGTACACAAATCCCACTTGGCTCACCAAATTGTGTTCTTCTAGGTTGAAGGGTTCGTATACAGTAGCAGTTTTTATATTTAGGTTTTCCTCTGTTCTCTCCTATATAGATAGATGAATTTGGAACTCTAAATCCAACATGGTTTGTAGTAGCTCTTTGAAACTTGACAAAGTAAAGGATTTCTCAGTTTTGTCTCTATGGTTTGTTTCCGCTTCAAGTAGTCCTAGGCACAGACTGTGGAGAAGAACTTTCATTGAAAAGGGTTGCCAAGCTTCCAAGAAATAACGAGTTGCCGAAATACCAGCAAATATTTTTTCACCCCATCTTCATGATACTTGGTGGTAATGATGAGTACACAAATCCCATTTGGCTCACCAAATTTTGTTCTTCTAGGTTGAAGCGTTCGTCTACAGTAGCAGTTTTTATATTTAGGTTTCCCTCTGTTCTCTCCTATATAGGTAGATGAATTTGGAACTCTAAATCCAACATGGTTTGTAGTAGCTCTTTGAAACTTGACAAAATAAAGGAGTTCTCAGTTTGTCTGTATGGTTTGTTTCCTCTTCAAGTATCCCTATGCACAGAATGTGGAAAAGCTCGCTCATTGAGAGGGGTTGGCAAGCTTCTAAGAAATAACGATTTTGCGAAATACCAGCAAATATTTTTTACCCAATCTTGAAGAAACGTGGTCGTAATGATCAGTACACAAATCCCACTTGGCTCACCAAATTGTGTTCTTTTAGGATGAAGCGTTCGTCTACAGTAGCAGTTTTTATATTTAGGTTTTCCTCTGTTCTCTCCTATATACATAGATGAATTTGGAATGGTAAATCCAACATGATTTGTAGTAGCTCTTTGAAACTTGACAAAATAAAGGAGTTCTCAGTTTTGTCTCTATGGTTTGTTTCCTCTTCTAGTAGCCCTAGGCACAGACTGTGGTGAAGAACTTTCATTGAAAAGGGTTGCCAAGCTTCCAAGAAATAACGAGATTCCGAAATACCAGCAAAAATTTTTTCACCCAATCTTGATGATACGTGGTGGTAAAGACAAGGACACAAATCCCACTTTCTCACCAAATTTTGTTCTTCTAGTTTGAAGTGTTCCTTTACACTAGCAGTTTATATTTTTAGGTTTCCCTCTGTTCTCTCCTATATAGATAGATGAATTTGGAACTCTAAATCCAACATGGTTTGTAGTAACTCTTTGAAACTTGACAAAAAATAATGTTTCCCAGTTTTGTCTCTACCATTTTTTTCCTCTTCAAGTAGCCCTAAGCAGAGACTGTGGAAAAGGACTTTCATTGAAAGGGGTTGCCAAGCTTCCAAGAAATTACGATTTTCCGAAATATCAGCAAATATTTTTTCAGCCAATCTTGATGATACGTGGTGGTAATGATCAGTACACAAATCCCACTTGGCTCACCAAATTGTGTTCTTCTAGGAATAAGCGTTCGACTACAGTAGCAGTTTATATATTTAGGTTTTCCTCTGTCCTCTCATATAGATAGATGAATTTGGAACTCTAAATCCAACATGGTTTGTATTATCTCTTTGAAACTTGACAAAATAAAGGAGTTCTCAGTTTTGTCTCTATGGTTTGTTTCCTCTTCAAGTAGCCCTAGCCACAGACTGTGGAAAGCACGTTCATTGTTAGGGGTTTCAAGCATCTAAGAAATAACGAGTTTTCGAAATACCAGCAAATATTTTTTCCCCCAATCTTGATGATACTTGGCGGTATTGATCAGTACAAAAATCCCACTTGGCTCACCACATTTTGTTCTTCTATGTTGAAGCGTTCGTCTACAGTAGCAGTTTTATATTTAGGTTTTCCTCTGTTCTCTCCTATATAGATAGATGAATTTGGAACTGTGAATCCAACATGGTTTCTAGTAGCTTTTTGAAACTTGACAAATCAAAGGAGTTCTCAGTTTTGTGTCTATGGATTGTTTCCTCTTCTAGTATCCCTAGGCACAGACTGTGGAGAAGAATATTCTTTGGAAAAGTTTGCCAAGCTTGCAAGAAATAACGAGTTGCCAAAATAGAAGGAAAATTTTTTTCACCCAATCTCGATGATACGTGGTGGAAAAGACAAGTACACAAATCCCAATTGGCTCACCAAATTTTGTTCTTCTAGTTTGAAGTGTTCGTTTACACTAGCAGTTTATATTTTTAGGTTTCCCTCTGTTCTCTTTTATATAGATAGATGAATTTGGAACTCTAAATCCAACATGGTTTGTACTAGCTCTTTGAAACTTGACAAAAAAAAAGAAGTTCTCAGTTTTGTCTCTACCATCTGTTTCCTCTTCAAGTAGCCCTAAGCAGAGACTGTGGAAAAGCACTTTCATTGAAAGGGGTTGCCAAGCTTCCAAGAAATAACGAGTTTCCGAAATACCAGCAAAAATTTTTTCACCCAATCTTGATGATACGTGGTGGTAAAGACAAGTACACAAATCCCACTTGGCTCACCAAATTTTGTTCTTCTAGGTTGAAGTGTTCGTTTACACTAGCAGTTTATATTTTTAGGTTTCCCTCTGTTCTCTCCTATATAGACAGATGAATTTGGAACTGAAAATTCAACATGCTTTGTAGTAGCTCTTTGAAACTTGACAACATAAAGGAGTTCCCAGTTTTGTCTCTATGGTTTGTTTCCTTTTCAAGTAGCCCTAGGCACAGACTGTGGAAAAGCAATTTGATTGAGAGGGGTTGCCAAGCTTCTAAGAAATAACGAGTCACCGAAATACCAGCAAATACTTTTTCAGCCAATCTTGACGATACGTGGTGGTAATGATCAGTGCACAAATCCCACCTTCTCACCAAATTTTGTTCTTCTATGTTGAAGCGTTCGTCTACAGTAGCAGTCTTTATATTTAGGTTTCCCTCTGTTCTCTCCTATATGGATAGATGAATTTGGAACTGTAAATCCAACATGGTTTGTAGTAGCTCTTGGAAACTTGACAAAAGAAAGGAGTTATCTGTTTTATCTCTATGCTAGTTTCATCTTCAAGTAGCCCTAGGCACAGACTGTGGAAGAGTACTTTCATTGAGAAGGGTTGCAAAGCTTCTAAGAAATAACGAGTTTCCAAAATAACAGCAAATATTTTTTTCACCCAATCTTGATGATACTTGGTGGTAATGATCAGTACACAAATTCCCATAAGCTCACCAAATTGTGTTCTTCTAGGTTGAAGGGTTCGTCTACAGTAGCAGTTTTTATATTTAGGTTTTCCTCTGTTCTCTCCTATATAGACAGATGAATTTGGAACTCTAAATCCAACATGGTTTGTAGTAGCTCTTTGAAACTTGACAAAATAAAGGATTTCTCAGTTTTGTCTCTATGGTTTGTTTCCTCTTCAAGTAGCCCTAGGCACAGACTGTGGAGAAGAACTTTCATTGAAAAGGGTTGCCAAGCTTCCAAGAAATAACGAGTTGCCGAAATACCAGCAAAAATTTTTTCACCCAATCTTGATGATACGTGGTGGAAAAGACAAGTACACAAATCCCACTTGGCTCACCAAATTTTATTCTTCTAGTTTGAAATGTTCGTTTACACTAGCAGTTTATATTTTTAGGTTTCCCTCTGTTCTCTCCTATATAGATAGATGAATTTGGAACTGTAAATTCAACATGGTTTATACTAGCTCTTTGAAACTAGACAAAATAAAGGAGTTCTCAGTTTTGTCTCTATGGTTTGTTTCCGTTTCAAGTAGCCCTAGGCACAGACTGTGGAAAAACAATTTGATTGAGAGGGGTTGCCAAGCTTCTAAGAAATAACGAGTCACCGAAATACCAGCAAATACTTTTTCAGCCAATCTTGACGATACGTGGTGGTAATGATCAGTGCACAAATCCCATCTTCTCACCAAATTTTGTTCTTCTATGTTGAAGCGTTCGTCTACAGTAGCAGTTTTTATAATTAGGGTTCCCTCTGTTCTCTATATAGATAGATGAATTTGGAACTGTAAATCCAACATGGTTTGTAGTAGCCCTTGGAAACTTGACAAAAGAAAGGAGTTATCAGTTTTATCTCTATGCTAGTTTCATCTTCAAGTAGCCCTGGGCACAGACTGTGGAAGAGTACTTTCATTGAGAAGGGTTGCAAAGCTTCTAAGAAATAACGAGTTTCCGAAATACCAGCAAATATTTTTTCATCCAATCTTGATGATACTTGGTGGTAATGATCAGTACAAAAATCCCACCTGGCTCACCAAATTTTGTTCTTCTAAGTTGAAGCGTTCGTCTACAGCAGCAGTTTTTATATTTAGGTTTCCCTCTGTTCTCTCATATATAGATAGATGAATTTGGAACTCTAAATCCAACATGGTTTGTAGTAGCTCTTTGAAACCTGACAAAATAAAGGAGTTCTCATTTTTTCTCTATGGTTTGTTTCCTCTTCAAGTAGCCCTAGGCACAGACTGTGGAAAATCACGGTCATTGAGAGGGGTTGCCAAGCTTCTAAGAAATAAAGATTTTCCTAAATACAAGCAAATATTTTTTACCCTATCTTGATGATACGTGGTGGTAATGATCAGTACACAAATCCCACTTGGCTCACCAAATTGTGTTCTTCTAGGTTGAAGGGTTCGTCTACAGTAGCAGTTTTTATATTTAGGTTTTCCTCTGTTCTCTCCTATATAGAAAGATGAATTTGGAACTCTAAATCCAACATGGTTTGTAGTAGCTCTTTGAAACTTGACAAAGTAAAGGATTTCTCAGTTTTGTCTCTATGGTTTGTTTCCTCTTCAAGTAGCCCTAGGCACAGACTGTGGAGAAGAACTGTCTTTGAAAAGGGTTGCCAAGATTCCAAGAAATAACGAGTTGCCGAAATACCAGCAAAAATTTTTTCACCCAATCTTGATGATACGTGGTGGAAAAGACAAGTACACAAATCCCACTTGGCTCACCAAATTTTTTTCTTCTAGTTTGAAATGTTCGTTTACACTAGCAGTTTATATTTTTAGGTTTCCCTCTGTTCTCTCCTATATAGATAGATGAATTTACAACTGTAAATTCAACATGGTTTATAGTAGCTCTTTGAAACTAGACAAAATAAAGGAGTTCTCAGTTTTGTCTCTATGGTTTGTTTCCTTTTCAAGTAGCCCTAGGCACAGACTGTGGAAAAACAATTTGATTGAGAGGGGTTGCCAAGCTTCTAAGAAATAACGAGTCACCGAAATACCAGCAAATACTTTTTCAGCCAATCTTGACGATACGTGGTGGTAATGATCAGTGCACAAATCCCACCTTCTCACCAAATTTTGTTCTTCTATGTTGAAGCGTTCGTCTACAGTAGCAGTTTTTATAATTAGGGTTCCCTCTGTTCTCTATATAGATAGATGAATTTGGAACTGTAAATCCAACATGGTTTGTAGTAGCCCTTGGAAACTTGACAAAAGAAAGGAGTTATCAGTTTTATCTCTATGCTAGTTTCATCTTCAAGTAGCCCTGGGCACAGACTGTGGAAGAGTACTTTCATTGAGAAGGGTTGCAAAGCTTCTAAGAAATAAGGAGTTTCCGAAATACCAGCAAATATTTTTTCATCCAATGTTGATGATACTTGGTGGTAATGATCAGTACAAAAATCCCACCTGGCTCACCAAATTTTGTTCTTCTAAGTTGAAGCGTTCGTCTACAGCAGCAGTTTTTATATGTAGGTTTTCCTCTGTTCTCTCATATATAGATGGATGAATTTGGAACTCTAAATCCAACATGGTTTGTAGTAGCTCTTTGAAACCTGACAAAATAAAGGTGTTCTCATTTTTTCTCTATGGTTTGTTTCCTCTTCAAGTAGCCCTAGGCACAGACTGTGGAAAATCACGGTCATTGAGAGGGGTTGCCAAGCTTCTAAGAAATAAAGATTTTCCTAAATACAAGCAAATATTTTTTACCCTATCTTGATGATACGTGGTGGTAATGATCAGTACACAAATCCCACTTGGCTCACCAAATTGTGTTCTTCTAGGTTGAAGGGTTCGTCTACAGTAGCAGTTTTTATATTTAGGTTTTCCTCTGTTCTCTCCTATATAGATAGATGAATTTGGAACTCTAAATCCAACATGGTTTGTAGTAGCTCTTTGAAACTTGACAAAGTAAAGGATTTCTCAGTTTTGTCTCTATGGTTTGTTTCCTCTTCAAGTAGTCCTACGCACAGACTGTGGAGAAGAACTTTCATTGAAAAGGGTTGCCAAGATTTCCAAGAAATAACGAGTTGCCGAAATACCAGCAAATATTTTTTCACCCCATCTTCATGATACTTGGTGGTAATGATCAGAACACAAATCCCATATGGCTCACCAAATTTTGTTCTTCTAGGTTGAAGCGTTCGTCTACAGTAGCAGTTTTTATATTTAGGTTTCCCTCTGTTCTCTCCTATATAGGTAGATGAATTTGGAACTCTAAATCCAACATGGTTTGTAGTAGCTCTTTGAAACTTGACAAAATAAAGGAGTTCTCAGTTTGTCTGTATGGTTTGTTTTCTCTTCAAGTATCCCTATGCACAGAATGTGGAAAAGCTGGCTCATTGAGAGGGGTTGGCAAGCTTCTAAGAAATAACGATTTTGCGAAATACCAGCAAATATTTTTTACCCAATCTTGAAGAAACGTGGTCGTAATGATCAGTACACAAATCCCACTTGGCTCACCAAATTGTGTTCTTTTAGGATGAAGCGTTCGTCTACAGTAGCAGTTTTTATATTTAGGTTTTCCTCTGTTCTCTCCTATATACATAGATGAATTTGGAATGGTAAATCCAACATGTTTTGTAGTAGCTCTTTGAAACTTGACAAAATAAAGGAGTTCTCAGTTTTGTCTCTATGGTTTGTTTCCTCTTCTAGTAGCCCTAGGCACAGACTGTGTTGAAGAACTTTCATTGAAAAGGGTTGCCAAGCTTCCAAGAAATAACGAGTTTCCGAAATACCAGCAAAAATTTTTTCACCCAATCTTGATGATACGTGGTGGTAAAGACAAGTACACAAATCCCACTTTCTCACCAAATTTTGTTCTTCTAGTTTGAAATGTTCCTTTACACTAGCAGTTTATATTTTTAGGTTTCCCTCTGATCTCTCCTATATAGATAGATGAATTTGGAACTCTAAATCCAACATGGTTTGTAGTAACTCTTTGAAACTTGACAAAAAATAGTGTTTCACAGTTTTGTCTCTACCATTTTTTTCCTCTTCAAGTAGCCCTAAGCAGAGACTGTGGAAAAGGACTTTCATTGAAAGGGGTTGCCAAGCTTCCAAGAAATTACGATTTTCCGAAATATCAGCAAATATTTTTTCAGCCAATCTTGATGATACGTGGTGGTAATGATCAGTACACAAATCCCACTTGGCTCACGAAATTGTGTTCTTCTAGGAAGAAGCGTTCGACTACAGTAGCAGTTTATATATTTAGGTTTTCCTCTGTCCTCTCATATAGATATATGAATTTGGAACTCTAAATCCAACATGGTTTGTATTATCTCTTTGAAACTTGACAAAATAAAGGAGATCTCAGTTTTGTCTCTATGGTTTGTTTCCTCTTCAAGTAGCCCTAGCCACAGACTGTGGAAAGCACGTTCATTGTGAGGGGTTCAAGCATCTAAGAAATAACGAGTTTTCGAAATACCAGCAAATATTTTTTCCCCCAATCTTGATGATACTTGGCGGTATTGATCAGTACAAAAATCCCACTTGGCTCACCACATTTTGTTCTTCTATGTTGAAGTGTTCGTCTACAATAGCAGTTTTATATTTAGGTTTTCGTCTGTTCTCTCATATATAGTTAGATGAATTTGGAACTGTAAATCCAACATGGTTTCTAGTAGCTTTTTGAAACTTGACAAATCAAAGGAGTTCTCAGTTTTGTGTCTATGGATTGTTTCCTCTTCTAGTATCCCTAGGCACAGACTGTGGAGAAGAACATTCTTTGAAAAAGTTTGCCAAGCTTGCAAGAAATAATGAGTTGCCAAAATAGCAGGAAAATTTTTTTCACCCAATCTCGATGATACGTGGTGGAAAAGACAAGTAAACAAATCCCAATTGGCTCACCAAATTTTGTTCTTCTAGTTTGAAGTGTTCGTTTACACTAGCAGTTTATATTTTTAGGTTTCCCTCTGTTCTCTTTTATATAGATAGATGAATTTGGAACTCTAAATCCAACATGGTTTGTACTAGCTCTTTGAAACTTGACAAAAAAAAGAAGTTCTCAGTTTTGTCTCTACCATCTGTTTCCTCTTCAAGTAGCCCTAAGCAGAGACTGTGGAAAAGCACTTTCATTGAAAGGGGTTGCCAAGCTTCCAAGAAATAACGAGTTTCCGAAATACCAGCAAAAATTTTTTCACCCAATCTTGATGATACGTGGTGGTAAAGACAAGTACACAAATCCCACTTGGCTCACCAAATTTTGTTCTTCTAGGTTGAAGTGTTCGTTTACACTAGCAGTTTATATTTTTAGGTTTCCCTCTGTTCTCTCCTATATAGACAGATGAATTTGGAACTGAAAATTCAACATGGTTTGTAGTAGCTCTTTGAAACTTGACAACATAAAGGAGTTCCCAGTTTTGTCTCTATGGTTTGTTTCCTTTTCAAGTAGCCCTAGGCACAGACTGTGGAATATCACGGTCATTGAGAGGGGTTGCCAAGTTTCTAAGAAATAAAGATTTTCCTAAATACAAGCAAATATTTTTTACCCAATCTTGATGATACGTGGTGGTAATGATCAGTACACAAATCCCACTTGGCTCACCAAATTGTGTTCTTCTAGGTTGAAGGGTTCGTCTACAGTAGCAGTTTTTATATTTAGATTTTCCTCTGTTCTCTCCTATATAGATAGCTGAATTTGGAACTCTAAATCCAACATGGTTTGTACTAGCTCTTTGAAACTTTACAAAAAAAGTAGTTCTCATATTTGTCTCTATAATTTGTTTCCTCTTCAATTAGCCTTAAGAATAGACTGTGGAAAAGCACTTTCATTGAAAGGAGTTGTGAAGCTTCCAAGAAATTACGAGTTTCCGAAATACCAGCAAATACTTTTTCACCCAATCTAGATGATACGTGATGGTATTGACAAGTACACAAATCCCACTTGGCTCACCAAATTTTGTTTTCTAGGTTGAAGCGTTCGTTTACAGTAGCAGTTTTTTTTTTTACTTTTCACTCTGTCCATATCTATATAGATAGATGAATTTGGACTCTAAATCCAACATGGTTTGTAGTAGCTCTTTGAAAATTGGTAAAATAAAGGAGTTCCCAGTTTTCTCTCTATGGTTTGTTTCCTCTTCAAGTAGCCCTAGGCCCAGACTGTGGAAAAGCACTTTCATTGAGATGGGTTGCCAAGCTTCTAAGAAATAACGAGTTTCCGAAATACCAGCAAATATTTTCTCACCCAATCTTGATGATACGTGGTGGTAATGATTGGTACATAAATCACACTTGGCTCATGAAATTTTGTTCTTTTAGCTTGAAGCTTTCTTCTACAATAGCAGTTTTTATATTTAGGTTTCCCTTTGTTCTCTCCTATATAGATAGATGAATTTGGAACTCTAAATCCAACATGGTTTGTAGTAGCTCTTTGAAACTTGACAAAATGAAGGAGTTCTCAGTTTTGTCTCTATGGTATGTTTCCTCTTCATGTAGCCCTAGGCACAGACTGTGGAAAAGCACTTTCATTGAGAGGGGTTGCCAAGCTTCTAAGAAATAACGAGTTTCCAAAATACCAGCAAATATTTTTTCACCCATTCTTGATGATACTTGGTGGTAATGATCAGTACACAAATCGCACTTGGCTCACCAAATTTTGTTCTTCTAGGTTGAAGCGTTCGTCTACAGTAGCAGTTTTTATATTTAGGTTTCCCTCTGTTCTCTCCTATATAGATAGATGAATTTGGAACTCTAAATCCAACATGGTTTGCAGTAGCTCTTTGAAACCTGACAAAATAAAGGAGTTCTCATTTTGTCTCTATGGTTTGTTTCCTCTTCAAGTAGCCCTAGGCACAGACTGTGGAAAATCACGGTCATTGAGAGGGTTTGCCAAGCTTCTAAGAAATAAAGATTTTCCTAAATACAAGCAAATATTTTTTAACCAATCTTGATGATACGTGGTGGTAATGATCAGTACACAAATCCCACTTGGCTCACCAAATTGTGTTCTTCTAGGTTGAAGGGTTCGTCTACAGTAGCAGTTTTTATATTTAGGTTTTCCTCTGTTCTCTCCTATATAGATAGCTGAATTTGGAACTCTAAATCCAACATGGTTTGTACTAGCTCTTTGAAACTTTACAAAAAAAGTACTTCTAATATTTGCCTCTATAATTTGTTTCCTCTTCAAGTAGCCTTAAGAAGAGACTGTGGAAAAGCACTTTCATTGAAAGGAGTTGTGAAGCTTCCAAGAAATTATGAGTTTCCGAAATACCAGCAAATAATTTTTCACCCAATCTAGATGATACGTGATGGTATTGACAAGTACACAAATCCCACTTGGCTCACCAAATTTTGTTGTTCTAGGTTGAAGCGTTCGTTTACAGTAGCAGTTTTTTTTTTTTTTTTTTTTTTTTTTTTTTTTTTTTTTTTTTAGGTTTCATTCTGTTCTCTCTTATATAGACCGAAAAATTTGGAACTCTAAATGCAACATGGTTTGTAGTAGCTCTTTGAAACTTGACAAAATAAATTAGTTCTCAGTTTTGTCTCTATGGTTTGTATCCTCTTAAAGTAGCCCTAGGCACAGACTGTGGAAAAGCACTTTAATTGAGAGGGGTTGCCAAGCTTCTAAGAAATAACGAGTTTCCAAAATACCAGCTAATATTTTTTCACCCAATCTTTGTGATACTCGGTGGTAATGATCGGTACACAAATACCACTTGGCTCACCCAATTTTGTTCTTCTATGTTGAAGCGTTCGTTTACAGTAGCAGTTTTTATTTTTAGGTTTCACTCTGTTCTCTCATATATAGATAGATGAATTTGGAACTCTAAATCCAACATGGTTTGCAGTAGCTCTTCGAAACTTGACGAAGTAAAGGAGTTCTCAGTTTCATCTCTATTGTTTGGTTCCTCTTCAAGTTGCCCTAGGCACAGACTTGAAAAAGCACTTTCATTGAGGGGGTTGCCAAGCTTCTAAGAAACAACGAGTTTCCTAAAAATCAGCAATTATTTTTTCACCCAATCTTGATGATACTTAGTGGTAATGATAAGTCCACAAATCCCACTTGGCTCACCAAATTTTGTTCTTCTAGGTTTAAGCGTTCGTCTACAGTAGCAGTTTTTATATTTAGGTTTCACTCTGTTTTCTCTTATATAGATAAATGAATTTGGAACTCTAAATCCAACATGGTTTGTAGTAGCTCTTTGAAACTTGACAAAATAAAGGAGTTCTCACTTTTGTCTCTATGGTTTGTTTCCTCTTCAAGTAGCCCTAGGCACAGACTGTGAAAAGCACTTTCATTGAGAGGGGTTGCTAAGCTTCTAAAAAATAACGAGTTTCCAAAATACCAGCAAATATTTTTTCACCCAATCTTGATGATACTTGGTGGTAATGATCAGTCCACCAATCCCACTTGGCTCACCAAATTTTGTTCTTCTATGTTTAAGCGTTCGTCTACACTAGCAGTTTTTAAATTAAATTTCACTCTGCCCTCTCTTTTATAGATAGATGAATTTGGAACTCAAAACCTAACATGGTTTGTAGTAGCTCTTTGAAACTTGACAAAATAAAGGAGTTCTCAGTTTTGTCTCTATGGTTTGTTTCCTCTTCAAGTTGCCCTAGGCACAGACTTGGAAAAGCAATTTCATTGAGAGGGGTTGTCAAGCTTCTAAGAAATAACGAGTTTCCGAAATACCAGCAAATATTTTTTCACCCAATCTTGATGATACTTGGTGGTAATGATCAGTCCACAAATCCCACTTGGCTCACCAAATTTTGTTCTTCTAGGTTTAAGCGTTCGTCTACAGTAGCAGTTTTTATATTTAGGTTTCACTCTGTTCTCTCTTATATAGATAAATGAATTTGGAACTCTAAATCCAACATGGTTTGTACTAGCGCTTTGAAACTTCACAATAAAAGTAGTTCTCAGTTTCGTCTCAATAATTTGTTTCCTCTTCAAGTAGCCCTAAGAAGAGACGGTGGAAAAGCACTTTCATTGAAAGGAGTTGTGAAGCTTCTAAGAAATTATGAGTTTCCGAAATACCAGCAAATACTTTTTCACCCAATCTTGATGATACGCGGTGGTAATGACAAGTACACAAATCCAACTTGGCTCACCGAATTTTGTTCTTCTAGGTTGAAGTGTTCGTTTACAGTAGCAGTTTTTATTTTTATTTTTCATTCTGTTCTCTCATATATAGATCGAAAAATTTGGAACACTAAATCCAACATGGTTTGTAGTAGCTTTTGAAACTTGACAAAATAAAGTAGTTCTCTGTATTGTCTCTATGGTTTGTATCCTCTTCAAGTAGCCCTAGGCACACTGTGGAAAATCACTTTCATTGAAAGGGGTTGCCAAGCTTCCAAGAAATAACGAGTTTCCGAATTACCAGCAAATATTTTTTTACCCAATCTTGATGATACTTGGTGGTAATGATCTGTACACAAATCCCATTGACTCACCAAATTTTGACACTTCTAGGTTGAAGCATTCGTTTACAGTAGCAGTTTATATTTTTAGGTTTCCCTCTGTTCTCTCCTATGTAGATAGATGAATTTGGAACTCTAAATCCAACATGGTTTGTAGTAGCTCTTTGAAACTTGACAAAATAAAGGAGATCTCAGTTTTGTCTCTCTGGTTGGTTTCCTGTTCAAGTAGCCATAGGCACAGACTGTGGAAAAGCACTTTCATTGAGAGGGGTTGCCAATCTTCTAAGAAATAAAGAGTTTCCGACATACCAGCAAATATTTTTTCACCCTATCTTGATGATACTTGGTGGTAATGATCAGTACAAAAATCCCACTTGGCTCACCAAATTTTGTATTTCTAGGTTGAAGCGTTCGTCTACAGTAGCAGTTTTTATATTTAGGTTTCACTCTCTTCTTTTCTATATAGATAGATGAATTTGGAACTCTAAATCCAACATGGTTTGTAGTAGCTCTTTGAAACTTGACAAAATAAAGGAGTTCTGAGTATTGTCTCTATGGTTTGTTTCCTCTTCAAGTAGCCCTTGGCACAGACTGTGGAAAAGCACTTTCATTGAAGGGGGTTGCCAAGTTTCCAAGAAATAACGAGTTTCCGAAATACCAGCAAATATTTTTTCACCCTATCTTGATGATACTTGGCGATAATGATCAGTACACAAATCCCACTTGGCTCAATAAATTGTGTTCTTCTAGGTTGAAGCGTTCGTCTACAGTAGCAGTTTTTATATTTAGGTTTCCCTCTGTTCTCTCCTATATGGATAGATGAATTTGGAACTCTAAATCCAACATGGTTTGTAGTATCTCCTTGAAACTTGACAAAATAAAGGAGTTCTCAGTTTTGTCTCTATGGTTTGTTTCCTCCTCAAGTAGCCCTAAGCAGAGACTGTGGAAAAGCATTTTCATTGAAATGGGTTGCCAAGCTTTCAAGAATTTAGGAGTTTCCAAAATACCAGCAAATATTTTTTCACACAGTCTTGATGAACGTGGTGGTAATGACAAGTACACAAATCCCACTTGGCTCACCAAGTTTTGTTCTTCTAGGTTGAAGCGTTCGTTTACAGTAGCATTTTTTATTTTTAGGTTTCTCCCTGTTCTCTCCTATATAGATAGATGACTTTGGAAATCTAAATCCAACATGGTTTGTAGTAGCTCTTTGAATATTGACAAAAAGTAGTTCTTAATTTGTCTCTATGATTTGTTTCCTCTTCAAGTAGTCCTAAGCAGAGACTGTGGAAAAGAACTTTCATTGAAAGGAGTTGCCAAGCTTTCGAGAAATTACGAGTTTCCGAAATACCAGCAAACATTTTTTACCCAATCTTGATGATACGTGGTGGTAATGACATGTACACAAATCCCACTTGGCTTACCAAATTTTGTTCTTCTAGGTTGAAGCGTTCGTTTACAGTAGCAGTTTTTATTTTTAGGTTTCACTTTGTTATCTAATATATAGATAGATGAATTTGGAATGCTAAATCCAACATGGTTTGTAGTAGCTATTTGAAACTTGACAAAATAAAGTAGTGCTCAGTTTTGTCTCTAGGGTTTGTTTCATCTTCTAGTAGCCCTAGGCACAGACTGTGGAAAAGCACTTTCATTGAAAGGGGTTGCCATCTTCCAAGAAAAAACGAGTTTCCGAAATACCACGAAATATTTTTTCACCCAATCTCGATGATACTTGGTGGTAATTATGAGTACACAAATCCCAGTTGGCTCACCAAATTTTGTTCTTCGAGGTGAAGCGGTCATTTACAGTAGTAGTTTTTATTTTTAGGTTTCACTCTGTTCTCTCCAATATAGATAGAAGAATTTGGAACTCTTAATCCAACATGGTTTGTAGTAGCTTTTTGAAACTTGACAAAATAAAGGAGTTCTCAGTTTTGTCCCTATGGTTTTTTTCCTCTTCAAGTAGTCCTAAGCAGAGACTGTGGAAAAGCACTTTCATTGAAAGGAGTTGCCAAGCTTCCAAGAAATTACCAGTTTCCGAAATACCAGCAAATATTTTTTCTCCCAATCTTGATGATACGTGCTGGTAATGACAAGTACACAATTCCCACTTGGCTCACCAAATTTTGTTCTTCCAGGTTGAAGCGTTCGTTTACAGTAACAGTTTTTCTTTTTAGGTTTCCCTCTGTTCTCTCCTATATAGAGAGCTGAATTTGGAACTCTAAATCCAACATGATTTGCACTAGCTCTTTGAAACTTTACAAAAAAAGTAGTTCTCAGTTTTGTCTCAATAATTTGTTTCCTCTTCAAGTAGCCCTAAGAAGAGACTGTGGAAAAGCACTTTCATTGAAAGGAGTTGTGAAGCTTCCAAGAAATTACGAGTTTCCGAAATACCAGCAAATACTTTTTCACCCAATCTTGATGATACGTGTTGGTAATGACGAGTACACAAATCCCACTTGGCTCACCAAATTTTGTTTTCTAGGTTGAAGCGTTCGTTTACAGTAGCAGTTTTTATTTTTAGGTGTCATTCTGTTCTCTCTTATATAGATCGAAAAATTTGGAACTCTAAATCCAACATGGTTTGTAGTAGCTTTTGAAACTTGACAAAATAAAGTAGTTCTCTGTATTGTCTCAATGGTTTGTTTCCTCTTCAAGTAGCCCTAGGCACAGACTGTGGAAAATCACTTTCATTGAGAGGGGTTGCCAAGCTTCCAAGAAATAACGAGTTTCCGAAATACCAGCAAATTTTTTTTACCCAATCTTGATGGTACTTGGTGGTAATGATCTGTACACAAATCCCATTGACTCACCAAATTTTGACACTTCTAGGTTGAAGCATTCGTTTACAGTAGCAGTTTATATTTTTAGGTTTCCCTCTGTTCTCTCCTATGTAGATAGATGAATTTGGAACTCTAAATAAAACATGGTTTGTAGTAGCTCTTTGAAACTTGACAAAATAAAGGAGATCTCAGTTTTGTCTCTGGTTGGTTTCCTGTTCAAGTAGCCATAGGCACAGACTGTGGAAAAGCACTTTCATTGAGAGGGGTTGCCAATTTTCTAAGAAATAACGAGTTTCCGAAATACCAGCAAATATTTTTTTACCCAATCTTGATGATACTTGGTGGTAATGATCAGTACACCAATCCCACTTGGCTCACCAAATTTTGTATTTCTAGGTTGAAGCGTTCATCTACAGTAGCAATTTTTATATTTAGGTTTCTCTATGTTCTTTTCTATATAGATAGATGAATTTGGAACTCTAAATCCATCATGGTTTGTAGTAGCTCTTTGAAACTTGACAAAATAAAGGAGTTCTGAGTATTGTCTCTATGGTTTGTTTCCTCTTCAAGTAGCCCTAGGCACAGACTGTGGAAAAGCACTTTCATTGAAGGGGGTTGCCAAGCTTCCAAGAAATAACGAGTTTCCGAAATACCAGCAAATATTTTTTCACCCAATCTTGATGATACTTGGCGATAATGATCAGTACACAAATCCCACTTGGCTCAATAAATTGTGTTCTTCTAGGTTGAAGCGTTCGTCTACAGTAGCAGTTTTTATATTTAGGTTTCCCTCTGTTCTCTCCTATATAGATAGATGAATTTGGAACTCTAAATCCAACATGGTTTGTAGTATCTCCTTGAAACTTGACAATATAAAGGGGTTCTCAGTTTTGTCTCTATGGTTTCTTTCGTCCTCAAGTAGCCCTAAGCAGAGACTGTGGAAAAGCACTTTAATTGAAATGGGTTGCCAAGCTTTCAAGAAATTAGGAGTTTCCAAAATACCAACAAATATTTTTTCACCCAGTCTTGATGAACGTGGTGCTAATGAAAAGTACACAAATCCCACTTGGCTCACCAAGTTTTGTTCTTCTAGGTTGACGCGTTCGTTTACAGTAGCATTTTTTATTTTTAGGTTTCACCCTGTTCTCTCCTATATAGATAGATGAATTTGGAACTCTAAATCCAACATGGTTTGTAGTAGCGCTTTGAAACTTGACAAAAAAAGAGTTCCCAGTTTTGTCTCTATGATTTTTTTTTCTCTTCAAGTAGCCCTAAGCAGAGACTGTGGAAAAGAACTTTCATTTAAAGTAGTTGCCAAGCTTCCAAGAAATTACTAGTCTCCAAAATACCAGCAAATACTGTTTCACCCAATCTTGATGATACGTGGTGGTAATGACAAGTACACCAATCCCACTTGGCTCACCAATTTTGTTCTTCTAGGTTTAAGCGTTCGTCTACATTAGCGGTTTTTCTATTTAGGTTTAAATCTGTTCTCTCTAATATAGATGGAAGAATTTGGAACTCTAAATCCAACATGGTTTGTAGTAGCTCTTTGAATCTTGACAAAATAACGTAGTTCTCAGTTTTGTCTCTATGATTTGTTTCGTCATCAAGTAGCCATAAGCAGAGACTATGGAAAAGCACTTTCATTGAAAGGAGTTGCCAAGCTTCCAAGAAATTATGAGTTTCGGAAAAACCAGCAAATACTTTTTCACCCAATATTGATGATACGTGGTTGTAATGACAAGTACACAAATCCCACTTGGCTCACCAAATTTGTTCTTTTAGGTTGAAGCGTTCGTTCACAGTAGCAGTTTTTATTTTTAGGTATCACTTTGTTCTCTCCTATATAGATAGATGATTTGGGAACTCTAAATGCAACATGGTTTGTAGTAGCTCTTTGAAACTTGACAAAATAAATTAGTTCTCAGTTTTGTCTCTATGGTTTGTATCCTCTTAAAGTAGCCCTAGGCACAGACTGTGGAAAAGCACTTTAATTGAGAGGGGTTGCCAAGCTTCTAAGAAATAACGAGTTTCCAAAATACCAGCTAATATTTTTTCACCCAATCTTTGTGATACTCGGTGGTAATGATCGGTACACAAATACCACTTGGCTCACCCAATTTTGTTCTTCTATGTTGAAGCGTTCGTTTACAGTAGCAGTTTTTATTTTTAGGTTTCACTCTGTTCTCTCATATATAGATAGATGAATTTGGAACTCTAAATCCAACATGGTTTGCAGTAGCTCTTCGAAACTTGACGAAGTAAAGGAGTTCTCAGTTTCATCTCTATTGTTTGGTTCCTCTTCAAGTTGCCCTAGGCACAGACTTGAAAAAGCACTTTCATTGAGGGGGTTGCCAAGCTTCTAAGAAACAACGAGTTTCCTAAAAATCAGCAATTATTTTTTCACCCAATCTTGATGATACTTAGTGGTAATGATAAGTCCACAAATCCCACTTGGCTCACCAAATTTTGTTCTTCTAGGTTTAAGCGTTCGTCTACAGTAGCAGTTTTTATATTTAGGTTTCACTCTGTTTTCTCTTATATAGATAAATGAATTTGGAACTCTAAATCCAACATGGTTTGTAGTAGCTCTTTGAAACTTGACAAAATAAAGGAGTTCTCACTTTTGTCTCTATGGTTTGTTTCCTCTTCAAGTAGCCCTAGGCACAGACTG
>NW_027518007.1:0-37609 GCF_048772815.1 Callospermophilus lateralis | reverse complement strand
GTTTGATTTAGAGTTTCAAACACATCTATGTATATAACAGAAAACAGAGTGAAACCTAAAAATTCAAACTGTTACTGGAAACGAACGCTTGAACCTAGAAGAGTGAAAGTTGGGCAGCCAAGTGGGATAAGTGATCTGATCATTACCACCAAGTATCATCAAGATTGGTGAAAAAATGTTTGATGAGATTTCAGCAAACTAGTA
Organism: Callospermophilus lateralis; assembly: GCF_048772815.1. Lineage (NCBI taxonomy): Eukaryota > Metazoa > Chordata > Mammalia > Rodentia > Sciuridae > Callospermophilus > Callospermophilus lateralis. Next base: position 37,405 of record NW_027518007.1, on the reverse strand, counting down.
GTTTTTTGGAAGCTTGGCAACCCCTTTCAAACGAAAGTGTTTTCGCCAGTCTCTGCATGGGGTACTTCAAGAGGAAACAAACCATAGAGATAGAACTTAGAACTACTTCATTTGGTCAAGTTTCAAGGAGCTAGCACAAACCGTGTTTGATTTAGAATTCCAAACACAGCTATCTATGTAGGAGAAAACAGAGTGAAACCTAAAAATTCAAACTGTTACTGGAAACGAACGCTTGAACCTAGAAGAGTAAAAATTGGGCAGCCAAGTGGGCTTAGTGAACTGATCATTACCACCAAGTATCATCAAGTTTTGGTGAAAAAATGTTTGCTGAGATTTCAGCAAACTAGTAGTTTTTTGGAAGCTTGGCAACCCCTTTCAAATGAAAGTGTTATTCGCCAGTCTCTGCATGGGGTACTTCAAGAGGAAACAAACCATAGAGATAGAACTTAGAACTACTTCATTTGGTCAAGTTTCAAGGAGCTAGCACAAACCGTGTTTGATTTAGAGTTTCAAAGACACCTATCTATATAGCAGAAAACAGAGTGAAACCTAAAATTTCAAAGTGTTACTGGAAACGAACGCTTGAACCTAGAAGAGTAAAAATTGGGCAGCCAAGTGGGCTTAGTGAACTGATCATTACCACCAAGTATCATCAAGATTTGGTGAAAAAATGTTTGCTGAGATTTCAGCAAACGAGAAGTTTTTTGGAAGCTTGGCAACCCCTTTCAAACGAAAGTGTTCTTCGCCAGTCTCTGCATGGGGTACTTCAAGAGGAAACAAACCATAGAGATAGAAATTAGAACTACTTCATTTTGTCAAGTTTCACGGAGCTAGCACAAACCGTGTTTGATTTAGAGTTTCGAGACATCTATCTATATAGCAGAAAACAGAGTGAAACCTAAGAATTCAAACTGTTACTGGAAACGAACGCTTGAACCTAGAAGAGTGAAAGTTGGGCAGCCAAGTGGGCTTAGTGAACTCATCATTACCACCAAGTATCATCAAGTTTTGGTGAAAAAATGTTCGCTGTGATTTCAGCAAACTAGTAGTTTTTTGGAAGCTTGGCAACCCCTTTCAAATGAAAGTGTTTTTCGCCAGTCTCTTCATGGGGTACTTCAAGAGGAAACAAACCATAGAGATAGAACTTAGAACTACTTCATTTGGTCAAGTTTCAAGGAGCCAGCACAAACCGTGTTTGATTTAGAATTCCAAACACAGCTATCTATGTAGGAGAAAACAGAGTGAAACCTAAAAATTCAAACTGTTACTGGAAACGAATGCTTCAACCTAGAAGAATAAAAATTGGGCAGCCAAGTGGGATTAGTGAACTGATCATTACCACCAAGTATCATCAAGATTTGGTGAAAAAATGTTTGCTGAGATTTCAGCAAACTAGTAGTTTTTTGGAAGCTTGGCAACCCCTTTCAAACGAAAGTGTTTTTCGCCAGTCTCTGCATGGGGTACTTCAAGAGGAAACAAACCATAGAGATAGAACTTAGAACTACTTCATTTTGTAAGTTTCACGGAGCTAGCACAAACCGTGTTTGATTTAGAGTTTCAAACACATCTATGTATATAACAGAAAACAGAGTGAAACCTAAAAATTCAAACTGTTACTGGAAACGAACGCTTGAACCTAGAAGAGTGAAAGTTGGGCAGCCAAGTGGGATAAGTGAACTGATCATTACCACCAAGTATCATCAAGATTGGTGAAAAAATGTTTGATGAGATTTCAGCAAACTAGTAGTTTTTTGGAAGCTTGGCAACCCCTTTCAAACGAAAGTGTTTTCGCCAGTCTCTGCATGGGGTACTTCAAGAGGAAACAAACCATAGAGATAGAACTTAGAACTACTTCATTTGGTCAAGTTTCAAGGAGCTAGCACAAACCGTGTTTGATTTAGAATTCCAAACACAGCTATCTATGTAGGAGAAAACAGAGTGAAACCTAAAAATTCAAACTGTTACTGGAAACGAACGCTTGAACCTAGAAGAGTAAAAATTGGGCAGCCAAGTGGGCTTAGTGAACTGATCATTACCACCAAGTATCATCAAGTTTTGGTGAAAAAATGTTTGCTGAGATTTCAGCAAACTAGTAGTTTTTTGGAAGCTTGGCAAACCCTTTCAAACGAAAGTGTTATTCGCCAGTCTCTGCATGGGGTACTTCAAGAGGAAACAAACCATAGAGATAGAACTTAGAACTACTTCATTTGGTCAAGTTTCAAGGAGCTAGCACAAACCGTGTTTGATTTAGAGTTTCAAAGACATCTATCTATATAGCAGAAAACAGAGTGAAACCTAAAATTTCAAAGTGTTACTGGAAACGAACGCTTGAACCTAGAAGAGTAAAAATTGGGCAGCCAAGTGGGCTTAGTGAACTGATCATTACCACCAAGTATCATCAAGATTTGGTGAAAAAATGTTTGCTGAGATTTCAGCAAACGAGAAGTTTTTTGGAAGCTTGGCAACCCCTTTCAAACGAAAGTGTTCTTCGCCAGTCTCTGCATGGGGTACTTCAAGAGGAAACAAACCATAGAGATAGAAATTAGAACTACTTCATTTTGTCAAGTTTCACGGAGCTAGCACAAACCGTGTTTGATTTAGAGTTTCGAGACATCTATCTATATAGCAGAAAACAGAGTGAAACCTAAAAATTCAAACTGTTACTGGAAACGAACGCTTGAACCTAGAAGAGTGAAAGTTGGGCAGCCAAGTGGGCTTAGTGAACTCATCATTACCACCAAGTATCATCAAGATTTGGTGAAAAAATGTTTGCTGTGATTTCAGCAAACTAGTAGTTTTTTGGAAGCTTGGCAACCCCTTTCAAATGAAAGTGTTTTTCGCCAGTCTCTTCATGGGGTACTTCAAGAGGAAACAAACCATAGAGATAGAACTTAGAACTACTTCATTTGGTCAAGATTCAAGGAGCCAGCACAAACCGTGTTTGATTTAGAATTCCAAACACAGCTATCTATGTAGGAGAAAACAGAGTGAAACCTAAAAATTCAAACTGTTACTGGAAACGAATGCTTCAACCTAGAAGAATAAAAATTGGGCAGGAAAGTGGGATTAGTGAACTGATCATTACCACCAAGTATCATCAAGATTTGGTGAAAAAATGTTTGCTGAGATTTCAGCAAACTAGTAGTTTTTTGGAAGCTTGGCAACCCCTTTCAAACGAAAGTGTTTTTCGCCAGTCTCTGCATGGGGTACTTCAAGAGGAAACAAACCATAGAGATAGAACTTAGAACTACTTCATTTTGTAAGTTTCACGGAGCTAGCACAAACCGTGTTTGATTTAGAGTTTCAAACACATCTATGTATATAACAGAAAACAGAGTGAAACCTAAAAATTCAAACTGTTACTGGAAACGAAGGCTTGAACCTAGAAGAGTGAAAGTTGGGCAGCCAAGTGGGATAAGTGAACTGATCATTACCACAAAGTATCATCAACATTGGTGAAAAAATGTTTGATGAGATTTCAGCAAACTAGTAGTTTTTTGGAAGCTTGGCAACCCCTTTCAAACGAAAGTGTTTTCGCCAGTCTCTGCATGGGGTACTTCAAGAGGAAACAAACCATAGAGATAGAACTTAGAACTACTTCATTTGGTCAAGTTTCAAGGAGCTAGCACAAACCGTGTTTGATTTAGAATTCCAAACACAGCTATCTATGTAGGAGAAAACAGAGTGAAACCTAAAAATTCAAACTGTTACTGGAAACGAACGCTTGAACCTAGAAGAGTAAAAATTGGGCAGCCAAGTGGGCTTAGTGAACTGATCATTACCACCAAGTATCATCAAGTTTTGGTGAAAAAATGTTTGCTGAGATTTCAGCAAACTAGTAGTTTTTTGGAAGCTTGGCAACCCCTTTCAAACGAAAGTGTTCTTCGCCAGTCTCTGCATGGGGTACTTCAAGAGGAAACAAACCATAGAGATAGAACTTAGAACTACTTCATTTTGTCAAGTTTCAAGGAGCTAGCACAAACCGTGTTTGATTTAGAGTTTCAAAGACATCTATCTATATAGCAGAAAACAGAGTGAAACCTAAAAATTCAAAGTGTTACTGGAAACGAACGCTTGAACCTAGAAGAGTGAAAGTTGTGCAGCCAAGTGGGCTTAGTGAACTGATCATTACCACCAAGTATCATCAAGATTTGGTGAAAAAATGTTTGCTGAGATTTCAGCAAATGAGTAGTTTTTTGGAAGCTTGGCAACCCCTTTCAAACGAAAGTGTTTTTCGCCAGTCTCTGCATGGGGTACTTCAAGAAGAAACAAACCATAGAGATAGAACTTAGAACTACTTCATTTTGTCAAGTTTCAAGGAGCTAGCACAAACCGTGTTTGATTTAGAGTTTCAAACACATCTATGTATATAACAGAAAAGAGAGTGAATCCTAAAAATTCAAACTGTTACTGGAAACGAACGCTTGAACCTAGAAGAGTGAAAGTTGGGCAGCCAAGTGGGATTAGTGAACTGATCATTACCACCAAGTATCATCAAGATTTGGTGAAAAAATGTTTGCTGAGATTTCAGCAAACTAGTAGTTTTTTGGAAGCTTGGCAACCCCTTTCAAACGAAAGTGTTTTTCGCCAGTCTCTGCATGGGGTACTTCAAGAGGAAACAAACCATAGAGATAGAACTTAGAACTACTTCATTTTGTCAAGTTTCAAAGAGCTAGCACAAACCGTGTTTGATTTACAGTTTCAAACACATCTATCTATATAGCAGAACACAGAGTGAAACCTAAAAATTCAAAGTGTTACTGGAAACGAACGCTTGAACCTAGAAGAGTGAAAATTGGGCAGCCAAGTGGGCTTAGTGAACTGATCATTACCACCAAGTATCATCAAGATTTGGTGAAAAAATGTTTGCTGAGATTTCAGCAAACGAGTAGTTTTTTGGAAGCTTGGCAACCCCTTTCAAACGAAAGTGTTCTTCGCCAGTCTCTGCATGGGGTACTTCAAGAGGAAACAAACCATAGAGATAGAAATTAGAACTACTTCATTTTGTCAAGTTTCACGGAGCTAGCACAAACCGTGTTTGATTTAGAGTTTCGAGACATCTATCTATATAGCAGAAAACAGAGTGAAACCTAAAAATTCAAACTGTTACTGGAAACGAACGCTTGAACCTAGAAGAGTGAAAGTTGGGCAGCCAAGTGGGCTTAGTGAACTCATCATTACCACCAAGTATCATCAAGATTTGGTGAAAAAATGTTTGCTGTGATTTCAGCAAACTAGTAGTTTTTTGGAAGCTTGGCAACCCCTTTCAAATGAAAGTGTTTTTCGCCAGTCTCTTCATGGGGTACTTCAAGAGGAAACAAACCATAGAGATAGAACTTAGAACTACTTCATTTGGTCAAGATTCAAGGAGCCAGCACAAACCGTGTTTGATTTAGAATTCCAAACACAGCTATCTATGTAGGAGAAAACAGAGTGAAACCTAAAAATTCAAACTGTTACTGGAAACGAATGCTTCAACCTAGAAGAATAAAAATTGGGCAGGAAAGTGGGATTAGTGAACTGATCATTACCACCAAGTATCATCAAGATTTGGTGAAAAAATGTTTGCTGAGATTTCAGCAAACTAGTAGTTTTTTGGAAGCTTGGCAACCCCTTTCAAACGAAAGTGTTTTTCGCCAGTCTCTGCATGGGGTACTTCAAGAGGAAACAAACCATAGAGATAGAACTTAGAACTACTTCATTTTGTAAGTTTCACGGAGCTAGCACAAACCGTGTTTGATTTAGAGTTTCAAACACATCTATGTATATAACAGAAAACAGAGTGAAACCTAAAAATTCAAACTGTTACTGGAAACGAAGGCTTGAACCTAGAAGAGTGAAAGTTGGGCAGCCAAGTGGGATAAGTGAACTGATCATTACCACAAAGTATCATCAAGATTGGTGAAAAAATGTTTGATGAGATTTCAGCAAACTAGTAGTTTTTTGGAAGCTTGGCAACCCCTTTCAAACGAAAGTGTTTTCGCCAGTCTCTGCATGGGGTACTTCAAGAGGAAACAAACCATAGAGATAGAACTTAGAACTACTTCATTTGGTCAAGTTTCAAGGAGCTAGCACAAACCGTGTTTGATTTAGAATTCCAAACACAGCTATCTATGTAGGAGAAAACAGAGTGAAACCTAAAAATTCAAAGTGTTACTGGAAACGAACGCTTGAACCTAGAAGAGTGAAAGTTGTGCAGCCAAGTGGGCTTAGTGAACTGATCATTACCACCAAGTATCATCAAGATTTGGTGAAAAAATGTTTGCTGAGATTTCAGCAAATGAGTAGTTTTTTGGAAGCTTGGCAAACCCTTTCAAACGAAAGTGTTATTCGCCAGTCTCTGCATGGGGTACTTCAAGAGGAAACAAACCATAGAGATAGAACTTAGAACTACTTCATTTGGTCAAGTTTCAAGGAGCTAGCACAAACCGTGTTTGATTTAGAGTTTCAAAGACATCTATCTATATAGCAGAAAACAGAGTGAAACCTAAAATTTCAAAGTGTTACTGGAAACGAACGCTTGAACCTAGAAGAGTAAAAATTGGGCAGCCAAGTGGGCTTAGTGAACTGATCATTACCACCAAGTATCATCAAGATTTGGTGAAAAAATGTTTGCTGAGATTTCAGCAAACGAGAAGTTTTTTGGAAGCTTGGCAACCCCTTTCAAACGAAAGTGTTCTTCGCCAGTCTCTGCATGGGGTACTTCAAGAGGAAACAAACCATAGAGATAGAAATTAGAACTACTTCATTTTGTCAAGTTTCACGGAGCTAGCACAAACCGTGTTTGATTTAGAGTTTCGAGACATCTATCTATATAGCAGAAAACAGAGTGAAACCTAAAAATTCAAACTGTTACTGGAAACGAACGCTTGAACCTAGAAGAGTGAAAGTTGGGCAGCCAAGTGGGCTTAGTGAACTCATCATTACCACCAAGTATCATCAAGATTTGGTGAAAAAATGTTTGCTGTGATTTCAGCAAACTAGTAGTTTTTTGGAAGCTTGGCAACCCCTTTCAAATGAAAGTGTTTTTCGCCAGTCTCTTCATGGGGTACTTCAAGAGGAAACAAACCATAGAGATAGAACTTAGAACTACTTCATTTGGTCAAGATTCAAGGAGCCAGCACAAACCGTGTTTGATTTAGAATTCCAAACACAGCTATCTATGTAGGAGAAAACAGAGTGAAACCTAAAAATTCAAACTGTTACTGGAAACGAATGCTTCAACCTAGAAGAATAAAAATTGGGCAGGAAAGTGGGATTAGTGAACTGATCATTACCACCAAGTATCATCAAGATTTGGTGAAAAAATGTTTGCTGAGATTTCAGCAAACTAGTAGTTTTTTGGAAGCTTGGCAACCCCTTTCAAACGAAAGTGTTTTTCGCCAGTCTCTGCATGGGGTACTTCAAGAGGAAACAAACCATAGAGATAGAACTTAGAACTACTTCATTTTGTAAGTTTCACGGAGCTAGCACAAACCGTGTTTGATTTAGAGTTTCAAACACATCTATGTATATAACAGAAAACAGAGTGAAACCTAAAAATTCAAACTGTTACTGGAAACGAAGGCTTGAACCTAGAAGAGTGAAAGTTGGGCAGCCAAGTGGGATAAGTGAACTGATCATTACCACAAAGTATCATCAACATTGGTGAAAAAATGTTTGATGAGATTTCAGCAAACTAGTAGTTTTTTGGAAGCTTGGCAACCCCTTTCAAACGAAAGTGTTTTCGCCAGTCTCTGCATGGGGTACTTCAAGAGGAAACAAACCATAGAGATAGAACTTAGAACTACTTCATTTGGTCAAGTTTCAAGGAGCTAGCACAAACCGTGTTTGATTTAGAATTCCAAACACAGCTATCTATGTAGGAGAAAACAGAGTGAAACCTAAAAATTCAAACTGTTACTGGAAACGAACGCTTGAACCTAGAAGAGTAAAAATTGGGCAGCCAAGTGGGCTTAGTGAACTGATCATTACCACCAAGTATCATCAAGTTTTGGTGAAAAAATGTTTGCTGAGATTTCAGCAAACTAGTAGTTTTTTGGAAGCTTGGCAACCCCTTTCAAACGAAAGTGTTCTTCGCCAGTCTCTGCATGGGGTACTTCAAGAGGAAACAAACCATAGAGATAGAACTTAGAACTACTTCATTTTGTCAAGTTTCAAGGAGCTAGCACAAACCGTGTTTGATTTAGAGTTTCAAAGACATCTATCTATATAGCAGAAAACAGAGTGAAACCTAAAAATTCAAAGTGTTACTGGAAACGAACGCTTGAACCTAGAAGAGTGAAAGTTGTGCAGCCAAGTGGGCTTAGTGAACTGATCATTACCACCAAGTATCATCAAGATTTGGTGAAAAAATGTTTGCTGAGATTTCAGCAAATGAGTAGTTTTTTGGAAGCTTGGCAACCCCTTTCAAACGAAAGTGTTTTTCGCCAGTCTCTGCATGGGGTACTTCAAGAAGAAACAAACCATAGAGATAGAACTTAGAACTACTTCATTTTGTCAAGTTTCAAGGAGCTAGCACAAACCGTGTTTGATTTAGAGTTTCAAACACATCTATGTATATAACAGAAAAGAGAGTGAATCCTAAAAATTCAAACTGTTACTGGAAACGAACGCTTGAACCTAGAAGAGTGAAAGTTGGGCAGCCAAGTGGGATTAGTGAACTGATCATTACCACCAAGTATCATCAAGATTTGGTGAAAAAATGTTTGCTGAGATTTCAGCAAACTAGTAGTTTTTTGGAAGCTTGGCAACCCCTTTCAAACGAAAGTGTTTTTCGCCAGTCTCTGCATGGGGTACTTCAAGAGGAAACAAACCATAGAGATAGAACTTAGAACTACTTCATTTTGTCAAGTTTCAAAGAGCTAGCACAAACCGTGTTTGATTTACAGTTTCAAACACATCTATCTATATAGCAGAACACAGAGTGAAACCTAAAAATTCAAAGTGTTACTGGAAACGAACGCTTGAACCTAGAAGAGTGAAAATTGGGCAGCCAAGTGGGCTTAGTGAACTGATCATTACCACCAAGTATCATCAAGATTTGGTGAAAAAATGTTTGCTGAGATTTCAGCAAACGAGTAGTTTTTTGGAAGCTTGGCAACCCCTTTCAAACGAAAGTGTTCTTCGCCAGTCTCTGCATGGGGTACTTCAAGAGGAAACAAACCATAGAGATAGAAATTAGAACTACTTCATTTTGTCAAGTTTCACGGAGCTAGCACAAACCGTGTTTGATTTAGAGTTTCGAGACATCTATCTATATAGCAGAAAACAGAGTGAAACCTAAAAATTCAAACTGTTACTGGAAACGAACGCTTGAACCTAGAAGAGTGAAAGTTGGGCAGCCAAGTGGGCTTAGTGAACTCATCATTACCACCAAGTATCATCAAGATTTGGTGAAAAAATGTTTGCTGTGATTTCAGCAAACTAGTAGTTTTTTGGAAGCTTGGCAACCCCTTTCAAATGAAAGTGTTTTTCGCCAGTCTCTTCATGGGGTACTTCAAGAGGAAACAAACCATAGAGATAGAACTTAGAACTACTTCATTTGGTCAAGATTCAAGGAGCCAGCACAAACCGTGTTTGATTTAGAATTCCAAACACAGCTATCTATGTAGGAGAAAACAGAGTGAAACCTAAAAATTCAAACTGTTACTGGAAACGAATGCTTCAACCTAGAAGAATAAAAATTGGGCAGGAAAGTGGGATTAGTGAACTGATCATTACCACCAAGTATCATCAAGATTTGGTGAAAAAATGTTTGCTGAGATTTCAGCAAACTAGTAGTTTTTTGGAAGCTTGGCAACCCCTTTCAAACGAAAGTGTTTTTCGCCAGTCTCTGCATGGGGTACTTCAAGAGGAAACAAACCATAGAGATAGAACTTAGAACTACTTCATTTTGTAAGTTTCACGGAGCTAGCACAAACCGTGTTTGATTTAGAGTTTCAAACACATCTATGTATATAACAGAAAACAGAGTGAAACCTAAAAATTCAAACTGTTACTGGAAACGAAGGCTTGAACCTAGAAGAGTGAAAGTTGGGCAGCCAAGTGGGATAAGTGAACTGATCATTACCACAAAGTATCATCAAGATTGGTGAAAAAATGTTTGATGAGATTTCAGCAAACTAGTAGTTTTTTGGAAGCTTGGCAACCCCTTTCAAACGAAAGTGTTTTCGCCAGTCTCTGCATGGGGTACTTCAAGAGGAAACAAACCATAGAGATAGAACTTAGAACTACTTCATTTGGTCAAGTTTCAAGGAGCTAGCACAAACCGTGTTTGATTTAGAATTCCAAACACAGCTATCTATGTAGGAGAAAACAGAGTGAAACCTAAAAATTCAAAGTGTTACTGGAAACGAACGCTTGAACCTAGAAGAGTGAAAGTTGTGCAGCCAAGTGGGCTTAGTGAACTGATCATTACCACCAATTATCATCAAGATTTGGTGAAAAAATGTTTGCTGAGATTTCAGCAAATGAGTAGTTTTTTGGAAGCTTGGCAACCCCTTTCAAACGAAAGTGTTTTTCGCCAGTCTCTGCATGGGGTACTTCAAGAAGAAACAAACCATAGAGATAGAACTTAGAACTACTTCATTTTGTCAAGTTTCAAGGAGCTAGCACAAACCGTGTTTGATTTAGAGTTTCAAACACATCTATGTATATAACATAAAACAGAGTGAATCCTAAAAATTCAAACTGTTACTGGAAACGAACGCTTGAACCTAGAAGAGTGAAAGTTGGGCAGCCAAGTGGGCTTAGTGAACTGATCATTACCACCAAGTATCATCAAGATTTGGTGAAAAAATGTTTGCTGAGATTTCAGCAAACGAGTAGTTTTTTGGAAGCTTGGCAACCCCTTTCAAACGAAAGTGTTCTTCGCCAGTCTCTGCATGGGGTACTTCAAGAGGAAACAAACCATAGAGATAGAACTACTTCATTTTGTCAAGTTTCACGGAGCTAGCACAAACCGTGTTTGATTTAGAGTTTCAAACACATCTATCTATATAGCAGAAAACAGAGTGAAACATAAATTTCAAAGTGTTACTGGAAACGAACGCTTGAACCTAGAAGAGTGAAAATTGGGCAGCCAAGTGGGCTTAGTGAACTGATCATTACCACCAAGTATCATCAAGTTTTGGTGAAAAAATGTTTGCTGAGATTTCAGCAAACTAGTAGTTTTTTTGGAAGCTTGGCAACCCCTTTCAAACGAAAGTGTTTTTCGCCAGTCTCTGCATGGGGTACTTCAAGAGGAAACAAACCATAGAGATAGAACTTAGAACTACTTCATTTTTTCAAGTTTCACGGAGCTAGCACAAACCGTGTTTGATTTAGAGTTTCGAGACATCTATCTATATAGCAGAAAACAGAGTGAAACCTAAAAATTCAAACTGTTACTGGAAACGAACGCTTGAACCTAGAAGAGTGAAAGTTCGGCACCCAAGTGGGCTTAGTGAACTGATCATTACCACCAAGTATCATCAAGATTTGGTGAAAAAATGTTTGCTGAGATTTCAGCAAACTAGTAGTTTTTTGGAAGCTTGGCAACCCCTTTCAAATGAAAGTGTTTTTCGCCAGTTCTGCATGGGGTACTTCAAGAGGAAACAAACCATAGAGATAGAACTTAGAACTACTTCATTTGGTCAAGTTTCAAGGAGATAGCACAAACCGTGTTTGATTTAAAATTCCAAACACAGCTATCTATGTAGGAGAAAACAGAGTGAAACCTACAAATTCAAACTGTTACTGGAAACGAATGCTTCAACCTAGAAGAATAAAAATTGGGCAGCCAAGTGGGATTAGTGAACTGATCATTACCACCAAGTATCATCAAGTTTTGGTGAAAAAATGTTTGCTGAGATTTCAGCAAACGAGAAGTTTTTTGGAAGCTTGGCAACCCCTTTCAAACGAAAGTGTTTTTCGCCAGTCTCTGCATGGGGTACTTCAAGAGGAAACAAACCATAGAGATAGAACTTAGAACTACTTCATTTGCTGAAGTTTCAAGGAGCTAGCACAAACCGTGTTTGATTTAGAGTTTCAAACACATCTATCTCTATAGCAGAAAACAGAGTGAAACCTAACAATTCAAAGTGTTACTGGAAACGAACGCTTGAACCTAGAAGAGTGAAAGTTGGGCAGCCAAGTGGGATTAGTGAACTGATCATTACCACCAAGTATCATCAAGATTTGCTGAAAAAATATTTGCTGAGATTTCAGCAAACGAGTAGTTTTTTGGAAGCTTGGCACACCCCTTTCAAACGAAAGTGTTCTTCGCCAGTCTCTGCATGGGGTACTTCAAGAGGAAACAAACCATAGAGATAGAACTTAGAACTACTTCATTTTGTCAAGTTTCACGGAGCTAGCACAAACCGTGTTTGATTTAGAGTTTCAAACACATCTATCTATATAGCAGAAAACAGAGTGAAACCTAAAATTTCAAAGTGTTACTGGAAACGAACGCTTGAACCTAGAAGAGTGTAAATTGGGCAGCCAAGCGGGCTTAGTGAACTGATCATTACCACCAAGTATCATCAAGATTTGGTGTAAAAATGTTTGCTGAGATTTCAGCAAACTAGTAGTTTTTTGGAAGCTTGGCAACCCCTTTCAAACGAAATTGTTCTTCGCCAGTGTCTGCATGGGGTACTTCAAGAGGAAACAAACCATAGAAATAGAACTTAGAACTACTTCATTTTGTAAGTTTCACGGAGCTAGCACAAACCGTGTTTGATTTAGAGTTTCAAACACATCTATCCATATAACAGAAAACAGAGTGAAACCTAAAAATTCAAACTGTTACTGGAAACGAATGCTTGAAACTAGAAGAGTGAAAGTTGGGCAGCCAAGTGGGATTAGTGAACTGATCATTACCACCAAGTATCATCAAGATTTGGTGAAAAAATGTTTGCTGAGATTTCTGGAAACTAGTAGTTGTTTGGAAGCTTGGCAACCCCTTTCAAACGAAAGTGTTTTTCGCCAGTCTCTGCATGGGGTACTTCAAGAGGAAACAAACCATAGAGATAGAACTTAGAACTACTTCATTTGGTCAAGTTTCAAGGAGCTAGCACAAACCGTGTTTGATTTAGAATTCCAAACACAGCTATCTATGTAGGAGAAAACAGAGTGAAGCCTAAAAATTCAAACTGTTACTGGAAACGAATGCTTCAACCTAGAAGAATAAAAATTGGGCAGCCAAGTGGGATTAGTGAACTGATCATTACCACCCAGTATCATCAAGATTTGGTGAAAAAATGTTTGCTGAGATTTCAGCAAACTAGTAGTTTTTTGGAAGCTTGGCAACCCCTTTCAAACGAAAGTGTTTTTCGCCAGTCTCTGCATGGGGTACTTCAAGAGGAAACAAACCGTAGAGATAGAACTTACAACTACTTCATTTTGTCAAGTTTCAAGGAGCTAGCACAAACCGTGTTTGATTTAGAGTTTCAAAGACACCTATCTATATAGCAGAAAACAGAGTGAAACCTAAAATTTCAAAGTGTTACTGGAAACGAACGCTTGAACCTAGAAGAGTGAAAATTGGGCAGCCAAGTGGGCTTAGTGAACTGATCATTACCACCAAGTATCATCAAGATTTGGTGAAAAAATGTTTGCTGAGATTTCAGCAAACTAGTAGTTTTTTGGAAGCTTGGCAACCCCTTTCAAACGAAAGTGTTCTTCGCCAGTCTCTGCATGGGGTACTTCAAGAGGAAACAAACCATAGAGATAGAACTTAGAACTACTTCATTTTGTCAAGTTTCACGGAGCTAGCACAAATCGTGTTTGATTTAGAGTTTCAAACACTTCTATCTATATAACAGAAAACAGAGTGAAACCTAAAAATTCAAACTGTTACTGGAAACGAACGCTTGAACCTAGAAGAGTGAAACTTGGGCAGCCAAGTGGGATTAGTGAACTGATCATTACCACCAAGTATCATCAAGATTTGGTGAAAAAATATTTGCTGAGATTTCAGCAAACTAGTAGTTTTTTGGAAGCTTGGCAACCCCTTTCAAACGAAAGTGTTTTTCGCCAGTCTCTGCATGGGGTACTTCAAGAGGAAACAAACCATAGAGATAGAACTTAGAACTACTTCATTTTGTCAAGTTTCACAAAGCTAGCACAAACCGTGTTTGATTTAGAGTTTCGAGACATCTATCTATATAGCAGAAAACAGAGTGAAACCTAAAAATTCAAACTGTTACTGGAAACGAACGCTTGAACCTAGAAGAGTGAAAGTTGGGCAGCCAAGTGGGCTTAGTGAACTGATCATTACCACCAAGTATCATCAAGATTTGGTGAAAAAATATTTGCTGAGATTTCAGCAAACTAGTAGTTTTTTGGAAGCTTGGCAACCCCTTTCAAATGAAAGTGTTTTTCGAAAGTCTCTGCATGGGGTACTTCAAGAGGAAACAAACCATAGAGATAGAACTTAGAACTACTTCATTTGCTCAAGTTTCAAGGAGCTAGCACAAACCGTGTTTGATTTAGAATTCCAAACACAGCTATCTATGTAGGAGAAAACAGAGTGAAACCTAAAAATTCAAACTGTTACTGGAAACGAATGCTTCAACCTAGAAGAATAAAAATTGGGCAGCCAAGTGGGATTAGTGAACTGATCATTACCACCAAGTATCATCAAGATTTGGTGAAAAAATGTTTGCTGAGATTTCAGCAAACTAGTAGTTTTTTGGAAGCTTGGCAACCCCTTTCAAACGAAAGTGTTTTTCGCCAGTCTCTGCATGGGGTACTTCAAGGGGAAACAAACCATAGAGATAGAACTTACAACTACTTCATTTTGTCAAGTTTCAAGGAGCTAGCACAAACCGTGTTTGATTTAGAGTTTCAAACACATCTATCTATATAGCAGAAAACAGAGTGAAACCTAAAATTTCAAAGTGTTACTGGAAACGAACGCTTGAACCTAGAAGAGTGAAAATTGGGCAGCCAAGTGGGCTTAGTGAACTGATCATTACCACCAAGTATCATCAAGTTTTGGTGAAAAAATGTTTGCTGAGATTTCAGCAAACCAGTAGTTTTTTGGAAGCTTGCCAACCCCTTTCAAACGAAAGTGTTCTTCGCCAGTCTCTGCATGGGGTACTTCAAGAGGAAACAAACCATAGAGATAGAATTTAGAACTACTTCATTTTGTCAAGTTTCACGGAGCTAGCACAAACCGTGTTTGATTTAGAGTTTCAAACACATCTATCTATATAGCAGAAAACAGAGTGAAACCTAAAAATTCAAAGTGTTACTGGAAACGAACGCTTGAACCTAGAAGAGTGAAAATTGGGCAGCCAAGTGGGCTTAGTGAACTGATCATTACCACCAAGTATCATCAAGATTTGGTGAAAAAATGTTTGCTGAGATTTCAGCAAACTAGTAGTTTTTTGGAAGCTTGGCAACCACTTTCAAACGATAGTGTTCTTCGCCAGTCTCTGCATGGGGTACTTCAAGAGGAAACAAACCATAGAGATAGAACTTAGAACTACTTCATTTTGTCAAGTTTCACGGAGCTAGCACAAACCGTGTTTGATTTAGAGTTTCAAACACATCTATCTCTATAGCAGAAAACAGAGTGAAACCTAACAATTCAAAGTGTTACTGGAAACGAACGCTTGAACCTAGAAGAGTGAAAATTGGGCAGCCAAGTGGGCTTAGTGAACTGATCATTACCACCAAGTATCATCAAGATTTGGTGAAAAAATGTTTGCTGAGATTTCAGCAAACTAGTAGTTTTTTGGAAACTTGGCAACCCCTTTCAAACGAAAGTGTTCTTCACCAGCCTCTGCATGGGGTACTTCAAGAGGAAACAAACCATAGAGATAGAACGTAGAACTACTTCATTTTGTCAAGTTTCAAGGAGCTAGCACAAACCGTGTTTGATTTAGAGTTTCAAACACATCTATCTATATAGTAGAAAACAGAGTGAAACCTAAAAATTCAAAGTGTTACTGGAAACGAACGCTTGAACCTAGAAGAGTGAAAGTTGGGCAGCCAAGTGGGATTAGTGAACTGATCATTACCACCAAGTATCATCAAGATTTGGTGAAAAAATGTTTGCTGAGATTTCAGCAAACGAGAAGTTTTTTGGAAGCTTGGCAACCCCTTTCAAACGAAAGTGTTCTTCGCCAGTCTCTGCATGGGGTACTTCAAGAGGAAACAAACCATAGAGATAGAATTTAGAACTACTTCATTTTGTCAAGTTTCACGGAGCTAGCACAAACCGTGTTTGATTTAGAGTTTCGAGACATCTATCTATATAGCAGAAAACAGAGTGAAACCTAAAAATTCAAACTGTTACTGGAAACGAACGCTTGAACCTAGAAGAGTGAAAGTTGGGCAGCCAAGTGGGATTAGTGAACTGATCATTACCACCAAGTATCATCAAGATTTGGTGAAAAAATGTTTGCTGAGATTTCAGCAAACGAGAAGTTTTTTGGAAGCTTGGCAACCCCTTTCAAACGAAAGTGTTCTTCGCCAGTCTCTGCATGGGGTACTTCAAGAGGAAACAAACCATAGAGATAGAACTTAGAACTACTTCATTTTGTCAAGTTTCACGGAGCTAGCACAAACCGTGTTTGATTTAGAGTTTCAAACACTTCTATCTATATAACAGAAAACAGAGTGAAACCTAAAAATTCAAACTGTTACTGGAAACGAACGCTTGAACCTAGAAGAGTGAAAGTTGGGCAGCCAAGTGGGATTAGTGAACTGATCATTACCACCAAGTATCATCAAGATTTGGTGAAAAAATGTTTGCTGAGATTTCAGCAAACTAGTAGTTTTTTGGAAGCTTGGCAACCCCTTTCAAACGAAAGTGTTTTTCGCCAGTCTCTGCATGGGGTACTTCAAGAGGAAACAAACCATAGAGATAGAACTTAGAAGTACTTCATTTTGTCAAGTTTTAAGGAGCTAGCACAAACCGTGTTTGATTTAGAGTTTCAAACACATCTATCTATATAGCAGAAAACAGAGTGAAACCTAACAATTCAAAGTGTTACTGGAAACGAACGCTTGAACCTAGAAGAGTGAAAATTGGGCAGCCAAGTGGGCTTAGTGAACTGATCATTACCACCAAGTATCATCAAGATTTGGTGAAAAAATGTTTGCTGAGATTTCAGCAAACGAGAAGTTTTTTGGAAGCTTGGCAACCCCTTTCAAACGAAAGTGTTTTTCGCCAGTCTCTGCATGGGGTACTTCAAGAGGAAACAAACCATAGAGATAGAACTTAGAACTACTTCATTTGGTCAAGTTTCACGGAGCTAGCACAAACCGTGTTTGATTTAGAGTTTCGAGACATCTATCTATATAGCAGAAAACAGAGTGAAACCTAAAAATTCAAACTGTTACTGGAAACGAACGCTTGAACCTAGAAGAGTGAAAGTTGGGCAGCCAAGTGGGCTTAGTGAACTGATCATTACCACCAAGTATCATCAAGATTTGGTGAAAAAATGTTTGCTGAGATATCAGCAAACTAGTAGTTTTTTGGAAGCTTGGCAACCCCTTTCAAATGAAAGTGTTCTTCGCCAGCCTCTGCATGGGGTACTTCAAGAGGAAACAAACCATAGAGATAGAACGTAGAACTACTTCATTTTGTCAAGTTTCAAGGAGCTAGCACAAACCGTGTTTGATTTAGAGTTTCAAACACATCTATCTATATAGTAGAAAACAGAGTGAAACCTAAAAATTCAAAGTGTTACTGGAAACGAACGCTTGAACCTAGAAGAGTGAAAGTTGGGCAGCCAAGTGGGATTAGTGAACTGATCATTACCACCAAGTATCATCAAGATTTGGTGAAAAAATGTTTGCTGAGATTTCAGCAAACGAGAAGTTTTTTGGAAGCTTGGCAACCCCTTTCAAACGAAAGTGTTCTTCGCCAGTCTCTGCATGGGGTACTTCAAGAGGAAACAAACCATAGAGATAGAATTTAGAACTACTTCATTTTGTCAAGTTTCACGGAGCTAGCACAAACCGTGTTTGATTTAGAGTTTCGAGACATCTGTCTATATAGCAGAAAACAGAGTGAAACCTAAAAATTCAAACTGTTACTGGAAACGAACGCTTGAACCTAGAAGAGTGAAAGTTGGGCAGCCAAGTGGGATTAGTGAACTGATCATTACCACCAAGTATCATCAAGATTTGGTGAAAAAATGTTTGCTGAGATTTCACCAACGAGAAGTTTTTTGGAAGCTTGGCAACCCCTTTCAAACGAAAGTGTTCTTCGCCAGTCTCTGCATGGGGTACTTCAAGAGGAAACAAACCATAGAGATAGAACTTAGAACTACTTCATTTTGTCAAGTTTCACGGAGCTAGCACAAATCGTGTTTGATTTAGAGTTTCAAACACTTCTATCTATATAACAGAAAACAGAGTGAAACCTAAAAATTCAAACTGTTACTGGAAACGAACGCTTGAACCTAGAAGAGTGAAACTTGGGCAGCCAAGTGGGATTAGTGAACTGATCATTACCACCAAGTATCATCAAGATTTGGTGAAAAAATATTTGCTGAGATTTCAGCAAACTAGTAGTTTTTTGGAAGCTTGGCAACCCCTTTCAAACGAAAGTGTTTTTCGCCAGTCTCTGCATGGGGTACTTCAAGAGGAAACAAACCATAGAGATAGAACTTAGAACTACTTCATTTTGTCAAGTTTCACAAAGCTAGCACAAACCGTGTTTGATTTAGAGTTTCGAGACATCTATCTATATAGCAGAAAACAGAGTGAAACCTAAAAATTCAAACTGTTACTGGAAACGAACGCTTGAACCTAGAAGAGTGAAAGTTGGGCAGCCAAGTGGGCTTAGTGAACTGATCATTACCACCAAGTATCATCAAGATTTGGTGAAAAAATATTTGCTGAGATTTCAGCAAACTAGTAGTTTTTTGGAAGCTTGGCAACCCCTTTCAAATGAAAGTGTTTTTCGAAAGTCTCTGCATGGGGTACTTCAAGAGGAAACAAACCATAGAGATAGAACTTAGAACTACTTCATTTGCTCAAGTTTCAAGGAGCTAGCACAAACCGTGTTTGATTTAGAATTCCAAACACAGCTATCTATGTAGGAGAAAACAGAGTGAAACCTAAAAATTCAAACTGTTACTGGAAACGAATGCTTCAACCTAGAAGAATAAAAATTGGGCAGCCAAGTGGGATTAGTGAACTGATCATTACCACCAAGTATCATCAAGATTTGGTGAAAAAATGTTTGCTGAGATTTCAGCAAACTAGTAGTTTTTTGGAAGCTTGGCAACCCCTTTCAAACGAAAGTGTTTTTCGCCAGTCTCTGCATGGGGTACTTCAAGGGGAAACAAACCATAGAGATAGAACTTACAACTACTTCATTTTTTCAAGTTTCAAGGAGCTAGCACAAACCGTGTTTGATTTAGAGTTTCAAACACATCTATCTATATAGCAGAAAACAGAGTGAAACCTAAAATTTCAAAGTGTTACTGGAAACGAACGCTTGAACCTAGAAGAGTGAAAATTGGGCAGCCAAGTGGGCTTAGTGAACTGATCATTACCACCAAGTATCATCAAGTTTTGGTGAAAAAATGTTTGCTGAGATTTCAGCAAACCAGTAGTTTTTTGGAAGCTTGCCAACCCCTTTCAAACGAAAGTGTTCTTCGCCAGTCTCTGCATGGGGTACTTCAAGAGGAAACAAACCATAGAGATAGAATTTAGAACTACTTCATTTTGTCAAGTTTCACGGAGCTAGCACAAACCGTGTTTGATTTAGAGTTTCAAACACATCTATCTATATAGCAGAAAACAGAGTGAAACCTAAAAATTCAAAGTGTTACTGGAAACGAACGCTTGAACCTAGAAGAGTGAAAATTGGGCAGCCAAGTGGGCTTAGTGAACTGATCATTACCACCAAGTATCATCAAGATTTGGTGAAAAAATGTTTGCTGAGATTTCAGCAAACTAGTAGTTTTTTGGAAGCTTGGCAACCACTTTCAAACGATAGTGTTCTTCGCCAGTCTCTGCATGGGGTACTTCAAGAGGAAACAAACCATAGAGATAGAACTTAGAACTACTTCATTTTGTCAAGTTTCACGGAGCTAGCACAAACCGTGTTTGATTTAGAGTTTCAAACACATCTATCTCTATAGCAGAAAACAGAGTGAAACCTAACAATTCAAAGTGTTACTGGAAACGAACGCTTGAACCTAGAAGAGTGAAAATTGGGCAGCCAAGTGGGCTTAGTGAACTGATCATTACCACCAAGTATCATCAAGATTTGGTGAAAAAATGTTTGCTGAGATTTCAGCAAACTAGTAGTTTTTTGGAAACTTGGCAACCCCTTTCAAACGAAAGTGTTCTTCACCAGCCTCTGCATGGGGTACTTCAAGAGGAAACAAACCATAGAGATAGAACGTAGAACTACTTCATTTTGTCAAGTTTCAAGGAGCTAGCACAAACCGTGTTTGATTTAGAGTTTCAAACACATCTATCTATATAGTAGAAAACAGAGTGAAACCTAAAAATTCAAAGTGTTACTGGAAACGAACGCTTGAACCTAGAAGAGTGAAAGTTGGGCAGCCTAGTGGGATTAGTGAACTGATCATTACCACCAAGTATCATCAAGATTTGGTGAAAAAATGTTTGCTGAGATTTCAGCAAACGAGAAGTTTTTTGGAAGCTTGGCAACCCCTTTCAAACGAAAGTGTTCTTCGCCAGTCTCTGCATGGGGTACTTCAAGAGGAAACAAACCATAGAGATAGAATTTAGAACTACTTCATTTTGTCAAGTTTCACGGAGCTAGCACAAACCGTGTTTGATTTAGAGTTTCGAGACATCTATCTATATAGCAGAAAACAGAGTGAAACCTAAAAATTCAAACTGTTACTGGAAACGAACGCTTGAACCTAGAAGAGTGAAAGTTGGGCAGCCAAGTGGGATTAGTGAACTGATCATTACCACCAAGTATCATCAAGATTTGGTGAAAAAATGTTTGCTGAGATTTCAGCAAACGAGAAGTTTTTTGGAAGCTTGGCAACCCCTTTCAAACGAAAGTGTTCTTCGCCAGTCTCTGCATGGGGTACTTCAAGAGGAAACAAACCATAGAGATAGAACTTAGAACTACTTCATTTTGTCAAGTTTCACGGAGCTAGCACAAACCGTGTTTGATTTAGAGTTTCAAACACTTCTATCTATATAACAGAAAACAGAGTGAAACCTAAAAATTCAAACTGTTACTGGAAACGAACGCTTGAACCTAGAAGAGTGAAAGTTGGGCAGCCAAGTGGGATTAGTGAACTGATCATTACCACCAAGTATCATCAAGATTTGGTGAAAAAATGTTTGCTGAGATTTCAGCAAACTAGTAGTTTTTTGGAAGCTTGGCAACCCCTTTCAAACGAAAGTGTTTTTCGCCAGTCTCTGCATGGGGTACTTCAAGAGGAAACAAACCATAGAGATAGAACTTAGAAGTACTTCATTTTGTCAAGTTTTAAGGAGCTAGCACAAACCGTGTTTGATTTAGAGTTTCAAACACATCTATCTATATAGCAGAAAACAGAGTGAAACCTAACAATTCAAAGTGTTACTGGAAACGAACGCTTGAACCTAGAAGAGTGAAAATTGGGCAGCCAAGTGGGCTTAGTGAACTGATCATTACCACCAAGTATCATCAAGATTTGGTGAAAAAATGTTTGCTGAGATTTCAGCAAACGAGAAGTTTTTTGGAAGCTTGGCAACCCCTTTCAAACGAAAGTGTTTTTCGCCAGTCTCTGCATGGGGTACTTCAAGAGGAAACAAACCATAGAGATAGAACTTAGAACTACTTCATTTGGTCAAGTTTCACGGAGCTAGCACAAACCGTGTTTGATTTAGAGTTTCGAGACATCTATCTATATAGCAGAAAACAGAGTGAAACCTAAAAATTCAAACTGTTACTGGAAACGAACGCTTGAACCTAGAAGAGTGAAAGTTGGGCAGCCAAGTGGGCTTAGTGAACTGATCATTACCACCAAGTATCATCAAGATTTGGTGAAAAAATGTTTGCTGAGATATCAGCAAACTAGTAGTTTTTTGGAAGCTTGGCAACCCCTTTCAAATGAAAGTGTTCTTCGCCAGCCTCTGCATGGGGTACTTCAAGAGGAAACAAACCATAGAGATAGAACGTAGAACTACTTCATTTTGTCAAGTTTCAAGGAGCTAGCACAAACCGTGTTTGATTTAGAGTTTCAAACACATCTATCTATATAGTAGAAAACAGAGTGAAACCTAAAAATTCAAAGTGTTACTGGAAACGAACGCTTGAACCTAGAAGAGTGAAAGTTGGGCAGCCAAGTGGGATTAGTGAACTGATCATTACCACCAAGTATCATCAAGATTTGGTGAAAAAATGTTTGCTGAGATTTCAGCAAACGAGAAGTTTTTTGGAAGCTTGGCAACCCCTTTCAAACGAAAGTGTTCTTCGCCAGTCTCTGCATGGGGTACTTCAAGAGGAAACAAACCATAGAGATAGAATTTAGAACTACTTCATTTTGTCAAGTTTCACGGAGCTAGCACAAACCGTGTTTGATTTAGAGTTTCGAGACATCTGTCTATATAGCAGAAAACAGAGTGAAACCTAAAAATTCAAACTGTTACTGGAAACGAACGCTTGAACCTAGAAGAGTGAAAGTTGGGCAGCCAAGTGGGATTAGTGAACTGATCATTACCACCAAGTATCATCAAGATTTGGTGAAAAAATGTTTGCTGAGATTTCACCAACGAGAAGTTTTTTGGAAGCTTGGCAACCCCTTTCAAACGAAAGTGTTCTTCGCCAGTCTCTGCATGGGGTACTTCAAGAGGAAACAAACCATAGAGATAGAACTTAGAACTACTTCATTTTGTCAAGTTTCACGGAGCTAGCACAAACCGTGTTTGATTTAGAGTTTCAAACACTTCTATCTATATAACAGAAAACAGAGTGAAACCTAAAAATTCAAACTGTTACTGGAAACGATCGCTTGAACCTAGAAGAGTGAAAGTTGGGCAGCCAAGTGGGATTAGTGAACTGATCATTACCACCAAGTATCATCAAGATTTGGTGAAAAAATGTTTGCTGAGATTTCAGCAAACTAGTAGTTTTTTGGAAGCTTGGCAACCCCTTTCAAACGAAAGTGTTTTTCGCCAGTCTCTGCATGGGGTACTTCAAGAGGAAACAAACCATAGAGATAGAACTTAGAAGTACTTCATTTTGTCAAGTTTTAAGGAGCTAGCACAAACCGTGTTTGATTTAGAGTTTCAAACACATCTATCTATATAGCAGAAAACAGAGTGAAACCTAACAATTCAAAGTGTTACTGGAAACGAACGCTTGAACCTAGAAGAGTGAAAATTGGGCAGCCAAGTGGGCTTAGTCAACTGATCATTACCACCAAGTATCATCAAGATTTGGTGAAAAAATGTTTGCTGAGATTTCAGCAAACGAGAAGTTTTTTGGAAGCTTGGCAACCCCTTTCAAACCAAAGTGTTCTTCGCCAGTCTCTGCGTGGGGTACTTCAAGAGGAAACAAACCATAGAGATAGAACTTAGAACTACTTCATTTGGTCAAGTTTCACGGAGCTAGCACAAACCGTGTTTGATTTAGAGTTTCAAACACATCTATCTATATAACATAAAACAGAGTGAAACCTAAAAATTCAAACTGTTACTGGAAACGAATGCTTCAACCTAGAAGAATAAAAATTGGGCAGCCAAGTGGGATTAGTGAACTGATCATTACCACCAAGTATCATCAAGTTTTGGTGAAAAAATGTTTGCTGAGATTTCAGCAAACGAGAAGTTTTTTGGAAGCTTGGCAACCCCTTTCAAACGAAAGTGTTTTTCGCCAGTCTCTGCATGGGGTACTTCAAGAGGAAACAAACCATAGAGATAGAACTTAGAACTACTTCATTTGGTCAAGTTTCACGGAGCTAGCACAAACCGTGTTTGATTTTGTGTTTCGAGACATCTATCTATATAGCAGAAAACAGAGTGAAACCTAAAAATTCAAACTGTTACTGGAAACGAACGCTTGAACCTAGAAGAGTGAAAGTTGGGCAGCCAAGTGGGCTTAGTGAACTGATCATTACCACCAAGTATCATCAAGATTTCGTGAAAAAATGTTTGCTGAGATATCAGCAAACTAGTAGTTTTTTGGAAGCTTGGCAACCCCTTTCAAATGAAAGTGTTTTTCGCCAGTCTCTGCATGGGGTACTTCAAGAGGAAACAAACCATAGAGATAGAACTTAGAACTACTTCATTTTGTCAAGTTTCAAGGAGCTAGCACAAACCGTGTTTGATTTAGAATTCCAAACACAGCTATCTATGTAGGAGAAAACAGAGTGAAACCTAAAAGTTCAAACTGTTACTGGAAACGAATGCTTCAACATAGAAGAATAAAAATTGGGCAGCCAAGTGGGATTAGTGAACTGATCATTACCACCAAGTATCATCAAGGTTTGGTGAAAAAATGTTTGCTGAGATTTCAGCAAACTAGTAGTTTTTTGGAAGCTTGGCAACCCCTTTCAAACGAAAGTGTTCTTCGCCAGTCTCTGCATGGGGTACTTCAAGAGGAAACAAACCATAGAGATAGAACGTAGAACTACTTCATTTTGTCAAGTTTCAAGGTGCTAGCACAAACCCTGTTTGATTTAGAGTTTCAAAGACATCTATCTATATAGCAGAAAACAGAGTGAAACCTAAAATTTCAAAGTGTTACTGGAAACGAACGCTTGAACCTAGAAGAGTAAAAATTGGGCAGCCAAGTGGGCTTAGGGAACTGATCATTACCACCAAGTATCATCAAGTTTTGGTGAAAAAATGTGTGCTGAGATTTCAGCAAACTAGTAGTTTTTTGGAAGCTTGGCAACCCCTTTAAAACGAAAGTGTTTTTCGCCAGTCTCTGCATGCGGTACTTCAAGAGGAAACAAACCATAAAGATAGAACTTAGAACTACTTCATTTGCTCAAGTTTCAAGGAGCTAGCACAAACCGTGTTTGATTTAGAGTTTCAAACACATCTATCTATATAGCAGAAAACAGAGTGAAACCTAACAATTCAAAGTGTTACTGGAAACGAACGCTTGAACCTAGAAGAGTGAAAATTGGGCAGCCAAGTGGGCTTAGTGAACTGATCATTACCACCAAGTATCATCAAGATTTGGTGAAAAAAAGTTTGCTGAGATTTCAGCAAACTAGTAGTTTTTTGGAAGCTTGGCAACCCCTTTCAAACGAAAGTGTTCTTCGCCAGTCTCTGCATGGGGTACTTCAAGAGGAAACAAACCATAGAGATAGAACTTAGAACTACTTCATTTTGTCAAGTTTCACGGAGCTAGCACAAACCGTGTTTGATTTAGAGTTTCAAAGACATCTATCTATATAGCAGAAAACAGAGTGAAACCTAAAAATTCAAACTGTTACTGGAAACGAACGCTTGAACCTAGAAGAGTGAAAGTTGGGCAGCCAAGTGGGATTAGTGAACTGATCATTACCACCAAGTATCATCAAGATTTGGTGAAAAAATGTTTGCTGAGATTTCAGCAAACTAGTAGTTTTTTGGAAGCTTGGCAACCCCTTTCAAACGAAAGTGTTTTTCGCCAGTATCTGCATGGGGTACTTCAAGAGGAAACAAACCATAGAGATAGAACTTAGAACTACTTCATTTTGTCAAGTTTCACGGAGCTAGCACAAACCGTGTTTGATTTAGAGTTTCGAGACATCTATCTATATAGCAGAAAACAGAGTGAAACCTAAAAATTCAAACTGTTACTGGAAACAAACGCTTGAACCTAGAAGAGTGAAAGTTGGGCAGCCAAGTGGGAGTAGTGAACTGATCATTACCACCAAGTATCATCAAGATTTGGTGAAAAAATGTTTGCTGATATTTCAGCAAACTAGTAGTTTTTTGGAAGCTTGGCAACCCCTTTCAAACGAAAGTGTTTTTCGCCAGTCTCTGCATGGGGTACTTCAAGAGGAAACAAACCATAGAGATAGAACTTAGAACTACTTCATTTTGTCAAGTTTCAAGGAGCTAGCACAAACCGTGTTTGATTTAGAGTTTCAAACACATCTATCTATATAGCAGAAAACAGAGTGAAACCTAAAAATTCAAAGTGTTACTGGAAACGAACGCTTGAACCTAGAAGAGTGAAAATTGGGCAGCCAAGTGGGCTTAGTGAACTGATCATTATCACCAAGTATCATCAAGATTTGGTGAAAAAATGTTTGCTGAGATTTCAGCAAACGAGTATTTTTTTGGAAGCTTGGCAACCTTTTTCAAACGAAAGTGTTCTTCGCCAGTCTCTGCATGGGGTACTTCAAGAGGAAACAAACCATAGAGATAGAACTTAGAACTACTTCATTTTGTCAAGTTTCACGGAGCTAGCACAAACCGTGTTTGATTTAGAGTTTCAAACACATCTATCTATATAGCAGAAAACAGAGTGAAACCTAAAATTTCAAAGTGTTACTGGAAACGAACGCTTGAACCTAGAAGAGTGTTAATTGGGCAGCCAAGCGGGCTTAGTGAACTGATCATTACCACCAAGTATCATCAAGATTTGGTGAAAAAATGTTTGCTGAGATTTCAGCAAACGAGTAGTTTTTTGGAAGCTTGGCAACCCCTTTCAAACGAAAGTGTTCTTCGCCAGTCTCTGCATGGGGTACTTCAAGAGGAAACAAACCATAGAGATAGTACTTAGAACTACTTCATTTTGTCAAGTTACACGGAGCTAGCACAAACCGTGTTTGATTTAGAGTTTCAAAGACATCTATCTATATAGCAGAAAACAGAGTGAAACCTAAAAATTCAAACTGTTACTAGAAACGAACGCTTGAACCTAGAAGAGTGAAAGTTGGGCAGCCAAGTGGGATTAGTGAACTGATCATTACCACCAAGTATCATCAAGATTTGGTGAAAAAATGTTTGCTGAGATTTCAGCAAACTAGTAGTTTTTTGGAAGCTTGGCAACCCCTTTCAAACGAAAGTGTTTTTCGCCAGTCTCTGCATGGGGTACTTCAAGAGGAAACAAACCATAGAGATAGAACTTAGAACTACTTCATTTTGTCAAGTTTCAAGGAGCTAGCACAAACCGTGTTTGATTTAGAGTTTCAAACACATCTATGTATATAACAGAAAACAGAGTGAAACCTAAAAATTCAAACTGTTACTGGAAACGAACGCTTGAACCTAGAAGAGTGAAAGTTGGGCAGCCAAGTGGGCTTAGTGAACTGATCATTATCACCAAGTATCATCAAGATTTGGTGAAAAAAAGTTTGCTGAGATTTCAGCAAACTAGTAGTTTTTTGGAAGCTTGGCAACCCCTTTCAAACGAAAGTGTTCCTCGCCAGTCTCTGCATGGGGTACTTCAAGAGGAAACAAACCATAGAGATAGAACTTAGAACTACTTCATTTTGTCAAGTTTCACGGAGCTAGAACAAACCGTGTTTGATTTAGAGTTTCAAACACATCTATCTATATAGCAGAAAACAGAGTGAAACCTAAAATTTCAAAGTGTTACTGGAAACGAACGCTTGAACCTAGAAGAGTGAAAATTGGGCAGTCAAGTGGGCTTAGTGAACTGATCATTACCACCAAGTATCATCAAGATTTGGTGAAAAAATGTTTGCTGAGATTTCAGCAAACTAGTAGTTTTTTGGAAGCTTGGCAACCCCTTTCAAACGAAAGTGTTTTTCGACAGTCTCTGCATGGGATACTTCAAGTAGAAACAAACCATAGAGATAGAACTTAGAACTACTTCATTTGGTCAAGTTTCAAGGAGCTAGCACAAACCGTGTTTGATTTAGAATTCCAAACACAGCTATCTATGTAGGAGAAAACAGAGTGAAACCTAAAAATTCAAACTGTTACTGGAAACGAATGTTTCAACCTAGAAGAATAAAAATTGGGCAGCCAAGTGGGATTAGTGAACTGATCATTACCACCAAGTATCATCATCATTTGGTGAAAAAATATTTGCTGAGATTTCAGCAAACTAGTAGTTTTTTGGAAGCTTGGCAACCCCTTTCAAACGAAAGTGTTTTTCGCCAGTCTCTGCATGGGGTACTTCAAGAGGAAACAAACCATAGAGATAGAACTTACAACTACTTCATTTTGTCAAGTTTCAAGGAGCTAGCACAAACCGTGTTTGATTTAGAGTTTCAAAGACATCTATCTATATAGCAGAAAACAGAGTGAAACCTAAAATTTCAAAGTGTTACTGGAAACGAACGCTTGAACCTAGAAGAGTAAAAATTGGGCAGCCAAGTGGGCTTAGTGAACTGATCATTACCACCAAGTATCATCAAGATTTGGTGAAAAAATGTTTGCTGAGATTTCAGCAAACTACTAGTTTTTTGGAAGCTTGGCAACCCCTTTCAAACGAAAGTGTTTTTCGCCAGTCTCTGCATGGGGTACTTCAAGAGGAAACAAACCATAGAGATAGAACTTAGAACTACTTCATTTGCTCAAGTTTCAAGGAGCTAGCACAAACCGTGTTTGATTTAGAGTTTCAAACACATCTATCTATATAGCAGAAAACAGAGTGAAACCTAACAATTCAACGTGTTACTGGAAACGAACGCTTGAACCTAGAAGAGTGAAAATTGGGCAGCCAAGTGGGCTTAGTGAACTGATCATTACCACCAAGTATCATCAAGATTTGGTGAAAAAATGTTTGCTGAGATTTCAGCAAACTAGTTTTTTTTGGAAGCTTGGCAACCCCTTTCAAACGAAAGTGTTTTTCGCCAGTCTCTGGATGAGGTACTTCAAGAGGAAACAAACCATAGAGATAGAACTTGGAACTACTTCATTTTGTCAAGTTTCAAGGAGCTAGCACAAACCATGTTTGATTTAGAGTTTCAAACACATCTATGTATATAACAGAAAACAGAGTGAAACCTAAAAATTCAAACTGTTACTGGAAACGAACGCTTGAACCTAGAAGTGTGAAAGTTGGGCAGCCAAGTGGGATTAGTGAACTGATCATTACCACCAAGTATCATCAAGATTTGGTGAAAAAATATTTGCTGAGATTTCAGCAAACTAGTAGTTTTTTGGAAGCTTGGCAACCCCTTTCAAACGAAAGTGTTTTTCGCCAGTCTCTGCATGGGGTACTTCAAGAGGAAACAAACCATAGAGATAGAACTTAGAACTACTTCATTTTGTCAAGTTAAAAGGAGCTAGCACAAACCGTGTTTGATTTAGAGTTTCAAACACATCTATGTATATAACAGAAAACAGAGTGAAACCTAAAAATTCAAACTGTTACTGGAAACGAACGCTTGAACCTAGAAGAGTGAAAGTTGGGCAGCCAAGTGGGCTTAGTGAACTGATCATTATCACCAAGTATCATCAAGATTTGGTGAAAAAAAGTTTGCTGAGATTTCAGCAAACTAGTAGTTTTTTGGAAGCTTGGCAACCCCTTTCAAACAAAAGTGTTCTTCGCCAGTCTCTGCATGGGGTACTTCAAGAGGAAACAAACCATAGAGATAGAACTTAGAACTACTTCATTTTGTCAAGTTTCACGGAGCTAGCACAAACCGTGTTTGATTTAGAGTTTCAAACACATCTATCTATATAGCAGAAAACAGAGTGAAACCTAAAATTTCAAAGTGTTACTGGAAACGAACGCTTGAACCTAGAAGAGTGAAAATTGGGCAGTCAAGTGGGCTTAGTGAACTGATCATTACCACCAAGTATCATCAAGATTTGGTGAAAAAATGTTTGCTGAGATTTCAGCAAACTAGTAGTTTTTTGGAAGCTTGGCAACCCCTTTCAAACGAAAGTGTTTTTCGACAGTCTCTGCATGGGATACTTCAAGTAGAAACAAACCATAGAGATAGAACTTAGAACTACTTCATTTGGTCAAGTTTCAAGGAGCTAGCACAAACCGTGTTTGATTTAGAATTCCAAACACAGCTATCTATGTAGGAAAAAACAGAGTGAAACCTAAAAATTCAAACTGTTACTGGAAACGAATGTTTCAACCTAGAAGAATAAAAATTGGGCAGCCAAGTGGGATTAGTGAACTGATCATTACCACCAAGTATCATCATCATTTGGTGAAAAAATATTTGCTGAGATTTCAGCAAACTAGTAGTTTTTTGGAAGCTTGGCAACCCCTTTCAAACGAAAGTGTTTTTCGCCAGTCTCTGCATGGGGTACTTCAAGAGGAAACAAACCATAGAGATAGAACTTACAACTACTTCATTTTGTCAAGTTTCAAGGAGCTAGCACAAACCGTGTTTGATTTAGAGTTTCAAAGACATCTATCTATATAGCAGAAAACAGAGTGAAACCTAAAATTTCAAAGTGTTACTGGAAACGAACGCTTGAACCTAGAAGAGTAAAAATTGGGCAGCCAAGTGGGCTTAGTGAACTGATCATTACCACCAAGTATCATCAAGATTTGGTGAAAAAATGTTTGCTGAGATTTCAGCAAACTAGTAGTTTTTTGGAAGCTTGGCAACCCCTTTCAAACGAAAGTGTTTTTCGCCAGTCTCTGCATGGGGTACTTCAAGAGGAAACAAACCATAGAGATAGAACTTAGAACTACTTCATTTGCTCAAGTTTCAAGGAGCTAGCACAAACCGTGTTTGATTTAGAGTTTCAAACACATCTATCTATATAGCAGAAAACAGAGTGAAACCTAACAATTCAACGTGTTACTGGAAACGAACGCTTGAACCTAGAAGAGTGAAAATTGGGCAGCCAAGTGGGCTTAGTGAACTGATCATTACCACCAAGTATCATCAAGATTTGGTGAAAAAATGTTTGCTGAGATTTCAGCAAACTAGTAGTTTTTTGGAAGCTTGGCAACCCCTTTCAAACGAAAGTGTTTTTCGCCAGTCTCTGGATGAGGTACTTCAAGAGGAAACAAACCATAGAGATAGAACTTGGAACTACTTCATTTTGTCAAGTTTCAAGGAGCTAGCACAAACCATGTTTGATTTAGAGTTTCAAACACATCTATGTATATAACAGAAAACAGAGTGAAACCTAAAAATTCAAACTGTTACTATAAACGAACGCTTGAACCTAGAAGTGTGAAAGTTGGGCAGCCAAGTGGGATTAGTGAACTGATCATTACCACCAAGTATCATCAAGATTTGGTGAAAAAATATTTGCTGAGATTTCAGCAAACTAGTATTTTTTTGGAAGCTTGGCAACCCCTTTCAAACGAAAGTGTTTTTCGCCAGTCTCTGCATGGGGTACTTCAAGAGGAAACAAACCATAGAGATAGAACTTAGAACTACTTCATTTTGTCAAGTTAAAAGGAGCTAGCACAAACGGTGTTTGATTTAGAGTTTCAAACACATCTATCTATATAGCAGAAAACAGAGTGAAACCTAAAAATTCAAAGTGTTACTGGAAACGAACGCTTGAACCTAGAAGAGTGAAAATTGGGCAGCCAAGTGGGCTTAGTTTACTGATCATTATCACCAAGTATCATCAAGATTTGGTGAAAAAATGTTTGCTGAGATTTCAGCAAACGAGTAGTTTTTTGGAAGCTTGGCAACCCCTTTCAAACGAAAGTGTTTTTCGCCAGTCTCTGCATGGGGTACTTCAAGAGGAAACAAACCATAGAGATAGAACTTAGAACTACTTCATTTTGTCAAGTTAAAAGGAGCTAGCACAAACCGTGTTTGATTTAGAGTTTCAAACACATCTATCTATATAACATAAAACAGAGTGAAACCTAAAAATTCAAACTGTTACTGGAAACGAATGCTTCAACCTAGAAGAATAAAAATTGGGCAGCCAAGTGGGATTAGTGAACTGATCATTACCACCAAGTATCATCAAGTTTTGGTGAAAAAATGTTTGCTGAGATTTCAGCAAACGAGAAGTTTTTTGGAAGCTTGGCAACCCCTTTCAAACGAAAGTGTTTTTCGCCAGTCTCTGCATGGGGTACTTCAAGAGGAAACAAACCATAGAGATAGAACTTAGAACTACTTCATTTGGTCAAGTTTCACGGAGCTAGCACAAACCGTGTTTGATTTTGTGTTTCGAGACATCTATCTATATAGCAGAAAACAGAGTGAAACCTAAAAATTCAAACTGTTACTGGAAACGAACGCTTGAACCTAGAAGAGTGAAAGTTGGGCAGCCAAGTGGGCTTAGTGAACTGATCATTACCACCAAGTATCATCAAGATTTCGTGAAAAAATGTTTGCTGAGATATCAGCAAACTAGTAGTTTTTTGGAAGCTTGGCAACCCCTTTCAAATGAAAGTGTTTTTCGCCAGTCTCTGCATGGGGTACTTCAAGAGGAAACAAACCATAGAGATAGAACTTAGAACTACTTCATTTTGTCAAGTTTCAAGGAGCTAGCACAAACCGTGTTTGATTTAGAATTCCAAACACAGCTATCTATGTAGGAGAAAACAGAGTGAAACCTAAAAGTTCAAACTGTTACTGGAAACGAATGCTTCAACATAGAAGAATAAAAATTGGGCAGCCAAGTGGGATTAGTGAACTGATCATTACCACCAAGTATCATCAAGGTTTGGTGAAAAAATGTTTGCTGAGATTTCAGCAAACTAGTAGTTTTTTGGAAGCTTGGCAACCCCTTTCAAACGAAAGTGTTCTTCGCCAGTCTCTGCATGGGGTACTTCAAGAGGAAACAAACCATAGAGATAGAACGTAGAACTACTTCATTTTGTCAAGTTTCAAGGTGCTAGCACAAACCCTGTTTGATTTAGAGTTTCAAAGACATCTATCTATATAGCAGAAAACAGAGTGAAACCTAAAATTTCAAAGTGTTACTGGAAACGAACGCTTGAACCTAGAAGAGTAAAAATTGGGCAGCCAAGTGGGCTTAGGGAACTGATCATTACCACCAAGTATCATCAAGTTTTGGTGAAAAAATGTGTGCTGAGATTTCAGCAAACTAGTAGTTTTTTGGAAGCTTGGCAACCCCTTTAAAACGAAAGTGTTTTTCGCCAGTCTCTGCATGCGGTACTTCAAGAGGAAACAAACCATAAAGATAGAACTTAGAACTACTTCATTTGCTCAAGTTTCAAGGAGCTAGCACAAACCGTGTTTGATTTAGAGTTTCAAACACATCTATCTATATAGCAGAAAACAGAGTGAAACCTAACAATTCAAAGTGTTACTGGAAACGAACGCTTGAACCTAGAAGAGTGAAAATTGGGCAGCCAAGTGGGCTTAGTGAACTGATCATTACCACCAAGTATCATCAAGATTTGGTGAAAAAAAGTTTGCTGAGATTTCAGCAAACTAGTAGTTTTTTGGAAGCTTGGCAACCCCTTTCAAACGAAAGTGTTCTTCGCCAGTCTCTGCATGGGGTACTTCAAGAGGAAACAAACCATAGAGATAGAACTTAGAACTACTTCATTTTGTCAAGTTTCACGGAGCTAGCACAAACCGTGTTTGATTTAGAGTTTCAAAGACATCTATCTATATAGCAGAAAACAGAGTGAAACCTAAAAATTCAAACTGTTACTGGAAACGAACGCTTGAACCTAGAAGAGTGAAAGTTGGGCAGCCAAGTGGGATTAGTGAACTGATCATTACCACCAAGTATCATCAAGATTTGGTGAAAAAATGTTTGCTGAGATTTCAGCAAACTAGTAGTTTTTTGGAAGCTTGGCAACCCCTTTCAAACGAAAGTGTTTTTCGCCAGTATCTGCATGGGGTACTTCAAGAGGAAACAAACCATAGAGATAGAACTTAGAACTACTTCATTTTGTCAAGTTTCACGGAGCTAGCACAAACCGTGTTTGATTTAGAGTTTCGAGACATCTATCTATATAGCAGAAAACAGAGTGAAACCTAAAAATTCAAACTGTTACTGGAAACAAACGCTTGAACCTAGAAGAGTGAAAGTTGGGCAGCCAAGTGGGAGTAGTGAACTGATCATTACCACCAAGTATCATCAAGATTTGGTGAAAAAATGTTTGCTGATATTTCAGCAAACTAGTAGTTTTTTGGAAGCTTGGCAACCCCTTTCAAACGAAAGTGTTTTTCGCCAGTCTCTGCATGGGGTACTTCAAGAGGAAACAAACCATAGAGATAGAACTTAGAACTACTTCATTTTGTCAAGTTTCAAGGAGCTAGCACAAACCGTGTTTGATTTAGAGTTTCAAACACATCTATCTATATAGCAGAAAACAGAGTGAAACCTAAAAATTCAAAGTGTTACTGGAAACGAACGCTTGAACCTAGAAGAGTGAAAATTGGGCAGCCAAGTGGGCTTAGTGAACTGATCATTATCACCAAGTATCATCAAGATTTGGTGAAAAAATGTTTGCTGAGATTTCAGCAAACGAGTATTTTTTTGGAAGCTTGGCAACCTTTTTCAAACGAAAGTGTTCTTCGCCAGTCTCTGCATGGGGTACTTCAAGAGGAAACAAACCATAGAGATAGAACTTAGAACTACTTCATTTTGTCAAGTTTCACGGAGCTAGCACAAACCGTGTTTGATTTAGAGTTTCAAACACATCTATCTATATAGCAGAAAACAGAGTGAAACCTAAAATTTCAAAGTGTTACTGGAAACGAACGCTTGAACCTAGAAGAGTGTTAATTGGGCAGCCAAGCGGGCTTAGTGAACTGATCATTACCACCAAGTATCATCAAGATTTGGTGAAAAAATGTTTGCTGAGATTTCAGCAAACGAGTAGTTTTTTGGAAGCTTGGCAACCCCTTTCAAACGAAAGTGTTCTTCGCCAGTCTCTGCATGGGGTACTTCAAGAGGAAACAAACCATAGAGATAGTACTTAGAACTACTTCATTTTGTCAAGTTACACGGAGCTAGCACAAACCGTGTTTGATTTAGAGTTTCAAAGACATCTATCTATATAGCAGAAAACAGAGTGAAACCTAAAAATTCAAACTGTTACTAGAAACGAACGCTTGAACCTAGAAGAGTGAAAGTTGGGCAGCCAAGTGGGATTAGTGAACTGATCATTACCACCAAGTATCATCAAGATTTGGTGAAAAAATGTTTGCTGAGATTTCAGCAAACTAGTAGTTTTTTGGAAGCTTGGCAACCCCTTTCAAACGAAAGTGTTTTTCGCCAGTCTCTGCATGGGGTACTTCAAGAGGAAACAAACCATAGAGATAGAACTTAGAACTACTTCATTTTGTCAAGTTTCAAGGAGCTAGCACAAACCGTGTTTGATTTAGAGTTTCAAACACATCTATGTATATAACAGAAAACAGAGTGAAACTAAAAATTCAAACTGTTACTGGAAACGAACGCTTGAACCTAGAAGAGTGAAAGTTGGGCAGCCAAGTGGGCTTAGTGAACTGATCATTATCACCAAGTATCATCAAGATTTGGTGAAAAAAAGTTTGCTGAGATTTCAGCAAACTAGTAGTTTTTTGGAAGCTTGGCAACCCCTTTCAAACGAAAGTGTTCCTCGCCAGTCTCTGCATGGGGTACTTCAAGAGGAAACAAACCATAGAGATAGAACTTAGAACTACTTCATTTTGTCAAGTTTCACGGAGCTAGAACAAACCGTGTTTGATTTAGAGTTTCAAACACATCTATCTATATAGCAGAAAACAGAGTGAAACCTAAAATTTCAAAGTGTTACTGGAAACGAACGCTTGAACCTAGAAGAGTGAAAATTGGGCAGTCAAGTGGGCTTAGTGAACTGATCATTACCACCAAGTATCATCAAGATTTGGTGAAAAAATGTTTGCTGAGATTTCAGCAAACTAGTAGTTTTTTGGAAGCTTGGCAACCCCTTTCAAACGAAAGTGTTTTTCGACAGTCTCTGCATGGGATACTTCAAGTAGAAACAAACCATAGAGATAGAACTTAGAACTACTTCATTTGGTCAAGTTTCAAGGAGCTAGCACAAACCGTGTTTGATTTAGAATTCCAAACACAGCTATCTATGTAGGAGAAAACAGAGTGAAACCTAAAAATTCAAACTGTTACTGGAAACGAATGTTTCAACCTAGAAGAATAAAAATTGGGCAGCCAAGTGGGATTAGTGAACTGATCATTACCACCAAGTATCATCATCATTTGGTGAAAAAATATTTGCTGAGATTTCAGCAAACTAGTAGTTTTTTGGAAGCTTGGCAACCCCTTTCAAACGAAAGTGTTTTTCGCCAGTCTCTGCATGGGTACTTCAAGAGGAAACAAACCATAGAGATAGAACTTAGAACTACTTCATTTTGTCAAGTTTCACGGAGCTAGCACAAACCGTGTTTGATTTAGAGTTTCAAACACATCTATCTATATAGCAGAAAACAGAGTGAAACCTAAAATTTCAAAGTGTTACTGGAAACGAACGCTTTAAACCTAGAAGAGTGTAAATTGGGCAGCCAAGCGGGCTTAGTGAACTCATCATTACCACCAAGTATCATCAAGATTTGGTGAAAAAATGTTTGCTGAGATTTCAGCAAACTAGTAGTTTTTTGGAAGCTTGGCAACCCCTTTCAAACGAAAGTGTTCTTCGCCAGTCTCTGCATGGGGTACTTCAGAGGAAACAAACCATAGAGATAGAACTTAGAACTACTTCATTTTGTAAGTTTCACGGAGCTAGCACAAACCGTGTTTGATTTAGAGTTTCAAACACATCTATCTATATAACAGAAAACAGAGTGATACCTAAAATTCAAACTGTTACTGGAAACGAACGCTTGAACCTAGAAGAGTGAAAGTTGGGCAGCCAAGTGGGCTTAGTGAACTGATCATTATCACCAAGTATCATCAAGATTTGGTGAAAAAAAGTTTGCTGAGATTTCAGCAAACTAGTAGTTTTTTGGAAGCTTGGCAACCCCTTTCAAACGAAAGTGTTCTTCGCCAGTCTCTGCATGGGGTACTTCAAGAGGAAAGAAACCATAGAGATAGAACTTAGAACTACTTCATTTTGTCAAGTTTCACGGAGCTAGCACAAACCGTGTTTGATTTAGAGTTTCAAACACATCTATCTATATAGCAGAAAACAGAGTGAAACCTAAAATTTCAAAGTGTTACTGGAAACGAACGCTTGAACCTAGAAGAGTGAAAATTGGGCAGGCAAGTGGGCTTAGTGAACTGATCATTACCACCAAGTATCATCAAGATTTGGTGAAAAAAAGTTTGCTGAGATTTCAGCAAACTAGTAGTTTTTTGGAAGCTTGGCAACCCCTTTCAAACGAAAGTGTTCTTCGCCAGTCTCTGCATGGGGTACTTCAAGAGGAAACAAACCATAGAGATAGAACTTAGAACTACTTCATTTTGTCAAGTTTCACGGAGCTAGCACAAACCGTGTTTGATTTAGAGTTTCAAAGACATCTATCTATATAGCAGAAAACAGAGTGAAACCTAAAAATTCAAACTGTTACTGGAAACGAACGCTTGAACCTAGAAGAGTGAAAGTTGGGCAGCCAAGTGGGATTAGTGAACTGATCATTACCACCAAGTATCATCAAGATTTGGTGAAAAAATGTTTGCTGAGATTTCAGCAAACTAGTAGTTT
>NW_027518006.1:0-37611 GCF_048772815.1 Callospermophilus lateralis | reverse complement strand
ACCTAAAAATTCAAACTGTTACTGGTAACGAAGCTTCATCCTAGAAGAGTGAAAGTTGGGCAGCTAAGTGGACTTAGTGAACTGATCATTACCACAGAGGTCTTCAAGGTCGGATGAAAAAAAATTTGCCGAGTATTCAGAAAACCAGTAGCATTTTTGGAAGCTTGAACACCTTTCCAATGAATGTGTTTCACGCAGTCTTTGCTTGTGGCTATTTCAAGAGGAAACAAACCACAAAGACAGAACTTAGAACTACTTTATTTTGTCAAGTTTCAAGGAGCTAGCACAAACCGTGTTTGATTTAGACTTAAAAAACACATCTATCTGTGTAGGAGGAAATAGAGTGAAACCTAAAAATTCAAACTGTTACTGGTAACGAACACTTCATCCTAGAAAAGTGAAAATTGGGCAGCTAAGTGGAATTAGTGAACTGATCATTACCACAGAGATCATCAGGTCGGATGAAAAAAAATTTGCCGAGTATTCAGAAAACCAGTAGTATTTTGGAAGCTTGGAACACCTTTCCAATGAATGTGTTTTACGCAGTCTTTGCTTGTGCCTATTTCAAGAGGAAACAAACCACAAAGACAGAACTTAGAACTACTTTATTTTGTCAAGTTTCAATGAGCTAGCACAAACCGTGTTTGATTTAGACTTCTGACCACATCTATCTATATAGGAGGAAATAGAGTGAAACCTAAAAACTCAAACTGTTACTGGTAACGAACGCTTCATCCTAGAAGAGTGAAAATTGGGCAGCTAAGTGGACTTAGTGAACTGATCATTACCACACAGATCATCAAGGTCGGATGAAAAAAATTTTGCCGAGTATTCAGAAAACCAGTAGTATTTTGGAAGCTTGGAACACCTTTCCAATGAATGTGTTTTACGCAGTCTTTGCTTGTGGCTATTTCAAGAGGAAACAAACCACAAAGACAGAACTTAGAACTACCATATTTTGTCAAGTTTCAAGGAGCTAGCACAAACCGTGTTTGATTTAGACTTAAAAAACACATCTATCTGTATAGGAGGAATAGAGTGAAACCTAAAAATTCAAACTGTTACTGGTAACGAACCTTCATCCTAGAAGAGTGAAAGTTGGGCAGCTAAGTGGACTTAGTGAACTGATCATTACCACAGAGATCATCAAGGTCGGATGAAAAAAAATTTGCCGAGTATTCCGAAAACCAGTAGTTTTTTGGAAGCTTGGGACACCTTTCCAATGAAGGTGTTTTACGCAGTCTTTGCTTGTGGCTATTTCAAGAGGAAACAAACCACAAAGACAGAACTTAGAACTACTTTATTTGTCAAGTTTCAAGGAGCTAGCACAAACCGTGTTTGATTTAGACTTCCAACCACATCTATGTATATAGGAGGAAATAGAGTGAAACCTAAAAACTCAAACTGTTACTGGTAACGAACGCTTCATCCTAGAAGAGTGAAAATTGGGCAGCTAAGTGGACTTAGTGAACTGATCATTACCACAGAGATCATCAAGGTCGGATGAAAAAAAATTTGCCGAGTATTCAGAAACTAGTAGTATTTTGGAAGCTTGGAACACCTTTCCAATAAAGGTGTTTTACGCAGTCTTTGCTTGTGGCTATTTCAAGAGGAAACAAACCACAAAGACAGAACTTAGAACTACCTTATTTTGTCAAGTTTCAAGGAGCTAGCACAAACCGTGTTTGATTTAGAAATAAAAAAATCATCCATCTGTATAGGAGGAAATAGAGTGTAACCTAAAATTCAAACTGTTACTGGTAACGAACGCTTCATCCTAGAAGAGTGAAAATTGGGCAGCTAAGTGGACTTAGTGAACTGATCATTACCACAGAGATATCAAGGTCGGATGAAAAAAAATTTGCCGAGTATTCCGAAAAACCAAGTAGTTTTTTGGAAGCTTGGCACACCTTTCCAATGGATGTGTTTTACGCAGTCTTTGCTTGTGCCTATTTCAAGAGGAAACAAAACCACAAAGACAGAACTTAGAACTACTTTATTTTGTCAAGTTTCAAGGAGCTAGCACAAACCGTGTTTGATTTAGACTTCCAACCACATCTATCTATATAGGAGGAAATAGAGTGAAACCTAAAATCTCAAACTGTTACTGGTAACGAACGCTTCATCTAGAAAAGTGAAAATTGGGCAGCTAAGTGGACTTAGTGAACTGATCATTACCACAGAGATCATCAAGGTCGAATGAAAAAAAATTTGCCGAGTATTCAGAAAACAAGTAGTATTTTGGAAGCTTGGAACACCTTTCCAATGAATGTGTTTAACGCAGTCTTTGCATGTGGCTATTTCAAGAAGAAAAAAACCACAAAGACAGAACTTAGAACTACTTTATTTTGTCAAGTTTCAAGGAGCTAGCACAAACCGTGTTTGATTTAGACTTAAAAAACACATCTATCTGTATAGGAGGAAATAGAGTGAAACCTAAAAATTCAAACTGTTCCTGTAACGAACGCTTCATCCTAGAAGAGTGAAAATTGGGCAGCTAAGTGGACTTAGTGAACTGATCATTACCACAGAGATCATCAAGGTCGGATCAAAAAAAATTTGCCAAGTATTCAGAAAACCTGTAGTATTTTGGAAGCTTGGCACACCTTTCCAATGAAGGTATTTTACACAGTCTTTGCTTGTGGCTATTTCAAGAGGAAACAAACCACAAAGACAGAACTTAGAACTACTTTATTTTGTCAAGTTTCAAGAGCTAGCACATACCGTGTTTGATTTAGACTTAAAAAACACATCTATCTGTATAGGAGGAAATAGAGTGAAACCTAAAATTCAAACTGTTACTGGTAACGAACGCTTCATCCTAGAAGAGTGAAAGTTGGGCAGCTAAGTGTATTAGTGAACTGATCATTACCACAGAGATCATCAAGGTCGGATGAAAAAAAATTTGCCGAGTATTCAGAAAACCAGTAGCATTTTGGAAGCTTGGAACACCTTTCCAATGAATGTGTTTTACGCAGTCTTTGCTTGTGGCTATTTCAAGAGGAAACAATCCACAAAGACAGAACTTAGAACTACTTTATTTTGTCAAGTTTCAAGGAGCTAGCACAAACCGTGTTTGATTTAGACTTAAAAAACACATCTATCTGTATAGGAGGAAATAGAGTGAAACCTAAAAATTCAAACTGTTACTGGTAACGAACGCTTCATCCTCGAAAAGTGAAAATTGGGCAGCTAAGTGGACTTAGTGAACTGATCATTACACAGAGATCATCAAGGTCGGATGAAAAAAAATTTGCCGAGTATTCAGAAACCAGTAGTATTTTGGAAGCTTGGAACACCTTTCCAATGAATGTGTTTTACGCAGTCTTTGCTTGTGCCTATTTCAAGAGGAAACAAACCACAAAGACAGAACATAGAACTACTTTATTTTGGCAAGTTTCAATGAGCTAGCACAAACCGTGTTTGATTTAGACTTCCAACCACATCTATCTATATAGGAGGAAATAGAGTGAAACCTAAAAACTCAAACTGTTACTGGTAACGACGCTTCATCTTAGAAGAGTGAAAATTGGGCAGCTAAGTGGACTTAGTGAACTGATCATTACCACAGAGATCATCAAGGTCGGATGAAAAAAAATTTGCCGAGTATTCAGAAAACCAGTAGTATTTTGGAAGCTTGGAACACCTTTCCAATAAAGGTGTTTTACGCAGTCTTTGCTTGTGGCTATTTCAAGAGGAAACAAACCACAAAGACAGAACTTAGAACTACCTTATTTTGTCAAGTTTCAAGGAGCTAGCACAAACCGTGTTTGATTTAGACTTAAAAAACACATCTATCTGTATAGAGGAAATAGAGTGAAACCTAAAAATTCAAACTGTTACTGGTAACAAACGCTTCATCCTAGAAGAGTGAAAGTTGGGCAGCTAAGTGGACTTAGTGAACTCATCATTACCACAGAGATCATCAAGTTCGGATGAAAAAAAATTTGCCGAGTATTCAGAAAACCAGTAGCATTTTGGAAACCTTGGAACACCTTTCCAATGAATGTGTTTTATGCAGTCTTTGCTTGTGGCTATTTCAAGAGGAAACAAACCACAAAGACAGAACTTAGAACTACTTTATTTCGTCAAGTTTCAAGGAGCTAGCACAAACCGTGTTCGATTTAGACTTGAAAAACACATCTATCTGTATAGGAGGAAATAGAGTGAAACCTAAAAATTCAAACTGTTACTGGTAACGAACGCTTCATCCTAGAAGAGTGAAAATTGGGCAGCAAGTGGACTTAGTGAACTGATCATTACCACAGAGATCTTCAAGGTCGGATGAAAAAAAATTTGCCGAGTATTCCGAAAACCAGTAGTTTTTTGGAAGCTTGGCACACCTTTTTAATGAATGTGTTTTACGCAGTCTTTGCTTCTGCCTATTGCAAGAGGAAACAAACCACAAAGACAGAACTTAGAACTACTTTATTTTGTCAAGTTTCAAGGAGCTAGCACAAACCGTGTTTG
This sequence comes from Callospermophilus lateralis, assembly GCF_048772815.1. Lineage (NCBI taxonomy): Eukaryota > Metazoa > Chordata > Mammalia > Rodentia > Sciuridae > Callospermophilus > Callospermophilus lateralis. The sequence goes on along the minus strand of NW_027518006.1, from coordinate 33,141 downwards.
ATTTAGACTTAAAAAACACATCTATCTGTATAGGAGGAAATAGAGTGAAACCTAAAAATTCAAACTGTTACTGGTAACGAACGCTTCATCCTAGAAGAGTGAAAGTTGGGCAGCTAAGTGGACTTAGTGAACTGATCATTACCACAGAGATCATCAAGGTCGGATGAAAAAGAATTTGCCGAGTATTCAGAAAACCAGTAGCATTTTGGAAGCTTGGAACACCTTTCCAATGAATGTGTTTCACGCAGTCTTTGCTTGTGGCTATTTCAAGAGGAAACAAACCACAAAGACAGAACTTAGAACTACTTTATTTTGTCAAGTTTCAAGGAGCTAGCAAAAACCGTGTTTGATTTAGACTTAAAAAACACATCTATCTGTATAGGAGGAAATAGAGTGAAACCTAAAAATTCAAACTGTTACTGGTAACGAACACTTCATCCTAGAAAAGTGAAAATTGGGCAGCTAAGTGGACTTAGTGAACTGATCATTACCACAGAGAACATCAAGGTCGGATGAAAAAAATTTGCCGAGTATTCCGAAAACCAGTAGTATTTTGGAAGCTTGGAACACCTTTCCAATGAATGTGTTTTCGCAGTCTTTGCTTGTGCCTATTTCAAGAGGAAACAAACCACAAATACAGAACTTTAGAACTACTTTATTTTGTCAAGTTTCAAGGAGCTAGCACAAACCGTGTTTGATTTAGACTTAAAAAACACATCTATCTGTATAGGAGCAAATAGAGTGAAAACTAAAAATTCAAACTGTTACTGGTAACGAACGCTTCATCCTAGAAGAGTGAAAATTGGGCAGCTAAGTGGACTTAGTGAACTCATCATTACCACAGAGATCATCAAGGTCGGATGAAAAAAAATTTGCCGAGTATTCAGAAAACCAGTAGTATTTTGGAAGCTTGCAACACCTTTCCAATAAAGGTGTTTTACGCAGTGTTTGCTTGTGGCTATTTCAAGAGGAAACAAACCACAGAGACAGAACTTAGAACTACTTTATTTTGTCAAGTTTCAAGGAGCTAGCACAAACCGTGTTTGATTTAGACTTAAAAAACACAATCTATCTGTATAGGAGGAAATAGAGTGAAACCTAAAAACTCAAACTGTTACTGGTAACGAACGCTTCATCCTAGAAGAGTGAAAATTGGGCAGCTAAGTGGACTTAGTGAACTGATCATTACCACACAGATCATCAAGGTCGGATGAAAAAAATTTTGCCGAGTATTCAGAAAACCAGTAGTATTTTGGAAGCTTGGAACACCTTTCCAATGAATGTGTTTTACGCAGTCTTTGCTTGTGGCTATTTCAAGAGGAAACAAACCACAAAGACAGAACTTAGAACTACCATATTTTGTCAAGTTTCAAGGAGCTAGCACAAACCGTGTTTGATTTAGACTTAAAAAACACATCTATCTGTATAGGAGGAAATAGAGTGAAACCTAAAAATTCAAACTGTTACTGGTAACGAACGCTTCATCCTAGAAGAGTGAAAGTTGGGCAGCTAAGTGGACTTAGTGAACTGATCATTACCACAGAGATCATCAAGGTCGGATGAAAAAAATTTGCCGAGTATTCCGAAAACCAGTAGTTTTTTGGAAGCTTGGGACACCTTTCCAATGAAGGTGTTTTACGCAGTCTTTGCTTGTGGCTATTTCAAGAGGAAACAAACCACAAAGACAGAACTTAGAACTACTTTATTTTGTCAAGTTTCAAGGAGCTAGCACAAACCGTGTTTGATTTAGACTTCCAACCACATCTATGTATATAGGAGGAAATAGAGTGAAACCTAAAAACTCAAACTGTTACTGGTAACGAACGCTTCATCCTAGAAGAGTGAAAATTGGGCAGCTAAGTGGACTTAGTGAACTGATCATTACCACAGAGATCATCAAGGTCGGATGAAAAAAAATTTGCCGAGTATTCAGAAAACTAGTAGTATTTTGGAAGCTTGGAACACCTTTCCAATAAAGGTGTTTTACGCAGTCTTTGCTTGTGGCTATTTCAAGAGGAAACAAACCACAAAGACAGAACTTAGAACTACCTTATTTTGTCAAGTTTCAAGGAGCTAGCACAAACCGTGTTTGATTTAGAAATAAAAAAATCATCCATCTGTATAGGAGGAAATAGAGTGTAACCTAAAATTCAAACTGTTACTGGTAACGAACGCTTCATCCTAGAAGAGTGAAAATTGGGCAGCTAAGTGGACTTAGTGAACTGATCATTACACAGAGATCATCAAGGTCGGATGAAAAAAAATTTGCCGAGTATTCCGAAAACCAGTAGTTTTTTGGAAGCTTGGCACACCTTTCCAATGGATGTGTTTTACGCAGTCTTTGCTTGTGCCTATTTCAAGAGGAAACAAACCACAAAGACAGAACTTAGAACTACTTTATTTTGTCAAGTTTCAAGGAGCTAGCACAAACCGTGTTTGATTTAGACTTCCAACCACATCTATCTATATAGGAGGAAATAGAGTGAAACCTAAAATCTCAAACTGTTACTGGTAACGAACGCTTCATCCTAGAAAAGTGAAAATTGGGCAGCTAAGTGGACTTAGTGAACTGATCATTACCACAGAGATCATCAAGGTCGAATGAAAAAAAATTTGCCGAGTATTCAGAAAACAAGTAGTATTTTGGAAGCTTGGAACACCTTTCCAATGAATGTGTTTAACGCAGTCTTTGCATGTGGCTATTTCAAGAAGAAAAAAACCACAAAGACAGAACTTAGAACTACTTTATTTTGTCAAGTTTCAAGGAGCTAGCACAAACCGTGTTTGATTTAGACTTAAAAAACACATCTATCTGTATAGGAGGAAATAGAGTGAAACCTAAAAATTCAAACTGTTCCTGTAACGAACGCTTCATCCTAGAAGAGTGAAAATTGGGCAGCTAAGTGGACTTAGTGAACTGATCATTACCACAGAGATCATCAAGGTCGGATCAAAAAAAATTTGCCAAGTATTCAGAAAACCTGTAGTATTTTGGAAGCTTGGCACACCTTTCCAATGAAGGTATTTTACACAGTCTTTGCTTGTGGCTATTTCAAGAGGAAACAAACCACAAAGACAGAACTTAGAACTACTTTATTTTGTCAAGTTTCAAGGAGCTAGCACATACCGTGTTTGATTTAGACTTAAAAAACACATCTATCTGTATAGGAGGAAATAGAGTGAAACCTAAAAATTCAAACTGTTACTGGTAACGAACGCTTCATCCTAGAAGAGTGAAAGTTGGGCAGCTAAGTGTATTAGTGAACTGATCATTACCACAGAGATCATCAAGGTCGGATGAAAAAAAATTTGCCGAGTATTCAGAAAACCAGTAGCATTTTGGAAGCTTGGAACACCTTTCCAATGAATGTGTTTTACGCAGTCTTTGCTTGTGGCTATTTCAAGAGGAAACAATCACAAAGACAGAACTTAGAACTACTTTATTTTGTCAAGTTTCAAGGAGCTAGCACAAACCGTGTTTGATTTAGACTTAAAAAACACATCTATCTGTATAGGAGGAAATAGAGTGAAACCTAAAAATTCAAACTGTTACTGGTAACGAACGCTTCATCCTCGAAAAGTGAAAATTGGGCAGCTAAGTGGACTTAGTGAACTGATCATTACCACAGAGATCATCAAGGTCGGATGAAAAAAAATTTGCCGAGTATTCAGAAAACCAGTAGTATTTTGGAAGCTTGGAACACCTTTCCAATGAATGTGTTTTACGCAGTCTTTGCTTGTGCCTATTTCAAGAGGAAACAAACCACAAAGACAGAACATAGAACTACTTTATTTTGGCAAGTTTCAATGAGCTAGCACAAACCGTGTTTGATTTAGACTTCCAACCACATCTATCTATATAGGAGGAAATAGAGTGAAACCTAAAAACTCAAACTGTTACTGGTACGAACGCTTCATCTTAGAAGAGTGAAAATTGGGCAGCTAAGTGGACTTAGTGAACTGATCATTACCACAGAGATCATCAAGGTCGGATGAAAAAAAATTTGCCGAGTATTCAGAAAACCAGTAGTATTTTGGAAGCTTGGAACACCTTTCCAATAAAGGTGTTTTACGCAGTCTTTGCTTGTGGCTATTTCAAGAGGAAACAAACCACAAAGACAGAACTTAGAACTACCTTATTTTGTCAAGTTTCAAGGAGCTAGCACAAACCGTGTTTGATTTAGACTTAAAAAACACATCTATCTGTATAGAGGAAATAGAGTGAAACCTAAAAATTCAAACTGTTACTGGTAACAAACGCTTCATCCTAGAAGAGTGAAAGTTGGGCAGCTAAGTGGACTTAGTGAACTCATCATTACCACAGAGATCATCAAGTTCGGATGAAAAAAAATTTGCCGAGTATTCAGAAAACCAGTAGCATTTTGGAACCTTGGAACACCTTTCCAATGAATGTGTTTTATGCAGTCTTTGCTTGTGGCTATTTCAAGAGGAAACAAACCACAAAGACAGAACTTAGAACTACTTTATTTCGTCAAGTTTCAAGGAGCTAGCACAAACCGTGTTCGATTTAGACTTGAAAAACACATCTATCTGTATAGGAGGAAATAGAGTGAAACCTAAAAATTCAAACTGTTACTGGTAACGAACGCTTCATCCTAGAAGAGTGAAATTGGGCAGCAAGTGGACTTAGTGAACTGATCATTACCACAGAGATCTTCAAGGTCGGATGAAAAAAAATTTGCCGAAAACCAGTAGTTTTTTGGAAGCTTGGCACACCTTTTTAATGAATGTGTTTTACGCAGTCTTTGCTTCTGCCTATTGCAAGAGGAAACAAACCACAAAGACAGAACTTAGAACTACTTTATTTTGTCAAGTTTCAAGGAGCTAGCACAAACCGTGTTTGATTTAGACTTAAAAAACACATCTATCTGTATAGGAGGAAATAGAGTGAAACCTAAAAATTCAAACTGTTACTGGTAACGAACGCTTCATCCTAGAAGAGTGAAAGTTGGGCAGCTAAGTGGACTTAGTGAACTGATCATTACCACAGAGATCATCAAGGTCGGATGAAAAAGAATTTGCCGAGTATTCAGAAAACCAGTAGCATTTTGGAAGCTTGGAACACCTTTCCAATGAATGTGTTTCACGCAGTCTTTGCTTGTGGCTATTTCAAGAGGAAACAAACCACAAAGACAGAACTTAGAACTACTTTATTTTGTCAAGTTTCAAGGAGCTAGCAAAAACCGTGTTTGATTTAGACTTAAAAAACACATCTATCTGTATAGGAGGAAATAGAGTGAAACCTAAAAATTCAAACTGTTACTGGTAACGAACACTTCATCCTAGAAAAGTGAAAATTGGGCAGCTAAGTGGACTTAGTGAACTGATCATTACCACAGAGATCATCAAGGTCGGATGAAAAAAAATTTGCCGAGTATTCAGAAAACCAGTAGTATTTTGGAAGCTTGGAACACCTTTCCAATGAATGTGTTTTCGCAGTCTTTGCTTGTGCCTATTTCAAGAGGAAACAAACCACAAAGACAGAACTTAGAACTACTTTATTTTGTCAAGTTTCAAGGAGCTAGCACAAACCGTGTTTGATTTAGACTTAAAAAACACATCTATCTGTATAGGAGGAAATAGAGTGAAAACTAAAAATTCAAACTGTTACTGGTAACGAACGCTTCATCCTAGAAGAGTGAAAGTTGGGCAGCTAAGTGGACTTAGTGAACTGATCATTACCACAGAGATCATCAAGGTCGGATGAAAAAAAATTTGCCGAGTATTCAGAAAACCAGTAGCATTTTGGAAGCTTGGAACACCTTTCCAATGAATGTGTTTCACGCAGTCTTTGCTTGTGGCTATTTCAAGAGGAAACAAACCACAAAGACAGAACTTAGAACTACTTTATTTTTGTCAAGTTACAAGGAGCTAGCACAAACCGTGTTTGATTTAGACTTAAAAAACACATCTATCTGTATAGGAGGAAATAGAGTGAAACCTAAAAATTCAAACTGTTACTGGTAACGAACGCTTCATCCTAGAAGAGTGAAAGTTGGGCAGCTAAGTGGACTTAGTGGAACTGATCATTACCACAGAGATCATCAAGGTCGGATGAAAAAAATTTGCCGAGTATTCCGAAAACCAGTAGTTTTTTGGAAGCTTGGGACACCTTTCCAATGAAGGTGTTTTACGCAGTCTTTGCTTGTGGCTATTTCAAGAGGAAACAAACCACAAAGACAGAACTTAGAACTACTTTATTTTGTCAAGTTTCAAGGAGCTAGCACAAACCGTGTTTGATTTAGACTTCCAACCACATCTATGTATATAGGAGGAAATAGAGTGAAACCTAAAAACTCAAACTGTTACTGGTAACGAACGCTTCATCCTAGAAGAGTGAAAATTGGGCAGCTAAGTGGACTTAGTGAGCTGATCATTACCACAGAGATCATCAAGGTCGGATGAAAAAAATTTGCCGAGTATTCAGAAAACTAGTAGTATTTTGGAAGCTTGGAACACCTTTCCAATAAAGGTGTTTTACGCAGTCTTTGCTTGTGGCTATTTCAAGAGGAAACAAACCACAAAGACAGCACTTAGAACTACCTTATTTTGTCAAGTTTCAAGGAGCTAGCACAAACCGTGTTTGATTTAGAAATAAAAAAATCATCCATCTGTATAGGAGTAAATAGAGTGAAACCTAAAATTCAAACTGTTACTGGTAACGAACGCTTCATCCTAGAAGAGTGAAAATTGGGCAGCTAAGTGGACTTAGTGAACTGATCATTACCACAGAGATCATCAAGGTCGGATGAAAAAAAATTTGCCGAGTATTTCGAAAACCAGTAGTTTTTTGGAAGCTTGGCACACCTTTCCAATGGATGTGTTTTACGCAGTCTTTGCTTGTGCCTATTTCAAGAGGAAACAAACCACAAAGACAGAACTTAGAACTACTTTATTTTGTCAAGTTTCAAGGAGCTAGCACAAACCGTGTTTGATTTAGACTTCCAACCACATCTATCTATATAGGAGGAAATAGAGTGAAACCTAAAATCTCAAACTGTTACTGGTAACGAACGCTTCATCCTAGAAAAGTGAAAATTGGGCAGCTAAGTGGACTTAGTGAACTGATCATTACCACAGAGATCATCAAGGTCGAATGAAAAAAAATTTGCCGAGTATTCAGAAAACAAGTAGTATTTTGGAAGCTTGGAACACCTTTCCAATGAATGTGTTTTACGCAGTCTTTGCTTGTGGCTATTTCAAGAAGAAAAAAACCACAAAGACAGAACTTAGAACTACTTTATTTTGTCAAGTTTCAAGGAGCTAGCACAAACCGTGTTTGATTTAGACTTAAAAAACACATCTATCTGTATAGGAGGAAATAGAGTGAAACCTAAAAATTCAAACTGTTCCTGTAACGAACGCTTCATCCTAGAAGAGTGAAAATTGGGCAGCTAAGTGGACTTAGTGAACTGATCATTACCACAGAGATCATCAAGGTCGGATCAAAAAAAATTTGCCAAGTATTCAGAAAACCTGTAGTATTTTGGAAGCTTGGCACACCTTTCCAATGAAGGTATTTTACACAGTCTTTGCTTGTGGCTATTTCAAGAGGAAACAAACCACAAAGACAGAACTTAGAACTACTTTATTTTGTCAAGTTTCAAGGAGCTAGCACATACCGTGTTTGATTTAGACTTAAAAAACACATCTATCTGTATAGGAGGAAATAGAGTGAAACCTAAAAATTCAAACTGTTCCTGTAACGAACGCTTCATCCTAGAAGAGTGAAAATTGGGCAGCTAAGTGGACTTAGTGAACTGATCATTACCACAGAGATCATCAAGGTCGGATGAAAAAAAATTTGCCGAGTATTCAGAAAACCAGTAGCATTTTGGAAGCTTGGAACACCTTTCCAATGAATGTGTTTTACGCAGTCTTTGCTTGTGGCTATTTCAAGAGGAAACAATCCACAAAGACAGAACTTAGAACTACTTTATTTTGTCAAGTTTCAAGGAGCTAGCACAAACCGTGTTTGATTTAGACTTAAAAAACACATCTATCTGTATAGGAGGAAATAGAGTGAAACCTAAAAATTCAAACTGTTACTGGTAACGAACGCTTCATCCTCGAAAAGTGAAAATTGGGCAGCTAAGTGGACTTAGTGAACTGATCATTACCACAGAGATCATCAAGGTCGGATGAAAAAAAATTTGCCGAGTATTCAGAAAACAAGTAGTATTTTGGAAGCTTGGAACACCTTTCCAATAAAGGTGTTTTACGCAGTCTTTGCTTGTGGCTATTTCAAGAGGAAACAAACCACAAAGACAGAACTTAGAACTACCTTATTTTGTCAAGTTTCAAGGAGCTAGCACAAACCGTGTTTGATTTAGACTTAAAAAACACATCTATCTGTATAGGAGGAAATAGAGTGAAACCTAAAAATTCAAACTGTTACTGGTAACGAACGCTTCATCCTAGAAGAGTGAAAGTTGGGCAGCTAAGTGGACTTAGTGAACTGATCATTACCACAGAGATCATCAAGGTCGGATGAAAAAAAATTTGCCGAGTATTCAGAAAACCAGTAGCATTTTGGAACCTTGGAACACCTTTCCAATGAATGTGTTTTATGCAGTCTTTGCTTGTGGCTATTTCAAGAGGAAACAAACCACAAAGACAGAACTTAGAACTACCTTATTTTGTCAAGTTTCAAGGAGCTAGCACAAACCGTGTTTGATTTAGAAATAAAAAAATCATCCATCTGTATAGGAGTAAATAGAGTGAAACCTAAAATTCAAACTGTTACTGGTAACGAACGCTTCATCCTAGAAGAGTGAAAATTGGGCAGCTAAGTGGACTTAGTGAACTGATCATTACCACAGAGATCATCAAGGTCGGATGAAAAAAAATTTGCCGAGTATTTCGAAAACCAGTAGTTTTTTGGAAGCTTGGCACACCTTTCCAATGGATGTGTTTTACGCAGTCTTTGCTTGTGCCTATTTCAAGAGGAAACAAACCACAAAGACAGAACTTAGAACTACTTTATTTTGTCAAGTTTCAAGGAGCTAGCACAAACCGTGTTTGATTTAGACTTCCAACCACATCTATCTATATAGGAGGAAATAGAGTGAAACCTAAAATCTCAAACTGTTACTGGTAACGAACGCTTCATCCTAGAAAAGTGAAAATTGGGCAGCTAAGTGGACTTAGTGAACTGATCATTACCACAGAGATCATCAAGGTCGAATGAAAAAAAATTTGCCGAGTATTCAGAAAACAAGTAGTATTTTGGAAGCTTGGAACACCTTTCCAATGAATGTGTTTTACGCAGTCTTTGCTTGTGGCTATTTCAAGAAGAAAAAAACCACAAAGACAGAACTTAGAACTACTTTATTTTGTCAAGTTTCAAGGAGCTAGCACAAACCGTGTTTGATTTAGACTTAAAAAACACATCTATCTGTATAGGAGGAAATAGAGTGAAACCTAAAAATTCAAACTGTTCCTGTAACGAACGCTTCATCCTAGAAGAGTGAAAATTGGGCAGCTAAGTGGACTTAGTGAACTGATCATTACCACAGAGATCATCAAGGTCGGATCAAAAAAAATTTGCCAAGTATTCAGAAAACCTGTAGTATTTTGGAAGCTTGGGACACCTTTCCAATGAAGGTATTTTACACAGTCTTTGCTTGTGGCTATTTCAAGAGGAAACAAACCACAAAGACAGAACTTAGAACTACTTTATTTTGTCAAGTTTCAAGGAGCTAGCACATACCGTGTTTGATTTAGACTTAAAAAACACATCTATCTGTATAGGAGGAAATAGAGTGAAACCTAAAAATTCAAACTGTTACTGTAACGAACGCTTCATCCTAGAAGAGTGAAAATTGGGCAGCTAAGTGGACTTAGTGAACTGATCATTACCACAGAGATCATCAAGGTCGGATGAAAAAAAATTTGCCGAGTATTCAGAAAACCAGTAGCATTTTGGAAGCTTGGAACACCTTTCCAATGAATGTGTTTTACGCAGTCTTTGCTTGTGGCTATTTCAAGAGGAAACAATCCACAAAGACAGAACTTAGAACTACTTTATTTTGTCAAGTTTCAAGGAGCTAGCACAAACCGTGTTTGATTTAGACTTAAAAAACACATCTATCTGTATTGGAGGAAATAGAGTGAAACCTAAAAATTCAAACTGTTACTGGTAACGAACGCTTCATCCTCGAAAAGTGAAAATTGGGCAGCTAAGTGGACTTAGTGAACTGATCATTACCACAGAGATCATCAAGTTCGGATGAAAAAAAATTTGCCGAGTATTCAGAAAACCAGTAGTATTTTGGAAGCTTGGAACACCTTTCCAATAAAGGTGTTTTACGCAGTCTTTGCTTGTGGCTATTTCAAGAGGAAACAAACCACAAAGACAGAACTTAGAACTACCTTATTTTGTCAAGTTTCAAGGAGCTAGCACAAACCGTGTTTGATTTAGACTTAAAAAACACATCTATCTGTATAGGAGGAAATAGAGTGAAACCTAAAAATTCAAACTGTTACTGGTAACGAACGCTTCATCCTAGAAGAGTGAAAGTTGGGCAGCTAAGTGGACTTAGTGAACTGATCATTACCACAGAGATCATCAAGGTCGGATGAAAAAAAATTTGCCGAGTATTCAGAAAACCAGTAGCATTTTGGAACCTTGGAACACCTTTCCAATGAATGTGTTTTATGCAGTCTTTGCTTGTGGCTATTTCAATAGGAAACAAACCACAAAGACAGAACTTAGAACTACTTTATTTCGTCAAGTTTCAAGGAGCTAGCACAAACCGTGTTCGATTTAGACTTAAAAAACACATCTATCTGTATAGGAGGAAATAGAGTGAAACCTAAAAATTCAAACTGTTACTGGTAACGAACGCTTCATCCTAGAAGAGTGAAAATTGGGCAGCAAGTGGACTTAGTGAACTGATCATTACCACAGAGATCTTCAAGGTCGGATGAAAAAAAATTTGCCGAGTATTCCGAAAACCAGTAGTTTTTTGCAAGCTTGGCACACCTTTTTAATGAAGGTGTTTTACGCAGTCTTTGCTTCTGCCTATTGCAAGAGGAAACAAACCACAAAGACAGAACTTAGAACTACTTTATTTTGTCAAGTTTCAAGGAGCTAGCACAAACCGTGTTTGATTTAGAAATAAAAAAACCCATCTATCTGTATAGGAGGAAATAGAGTGAAACCTAAAATTCAAACTGTTACTGGTAACGAACGCTTCATCCTAGAAGAGTGTAAGTTGAACAGCTAAGTGGACTTAGTGAACTGATCATTACCACAGAGATCATCAAGGTCGGATGAAAAAAAATTTGCCGATTATTCAGAAAACCAGTAGTATTTTGGAAGCTTGGAACACCTTTCCAATGAATGTGTTTTACGCAGTCTTTGCTTGTGGCTATTTCAAGAGGAAACAAACCACAAAGACAGAACTTAGAACTACTTTATTTTGTCAAGTTTCATGGAGCTAGCACAAACCGTGTTTGATTTAGACTTAAAAAACACATCTATCTGTATAGGAGGAAATAGAGTGAAACCTAAAAATTCAAACTGTTACTGGTAACGAAGGCTTCATTCTAGAAGAGTGAAAATTGGGAAGCTAAGTGGACTTAGTGAACTGATCATTACCACAGAGATCATCAAGGTCGGATGAAAAAAAATTTGCCGAGTATTCAGAAAACCAGTAGTATTTTGGAAGCTTGGAACACCTTTCCAATGAATGTGTTTTACGCAGTCTTTGCTTGTGGCTATTTCAAGAGGAAACAAACCACAAAGACAGAACTTAGAACTACTTTATTTTGTCAAGTTTCAAGGAGCTAGAAGAAACCGTGATTGATTTAGACTTAAAAAACACATCTATCTGTATAGGAGGAAATAGAGTGAAACCTAAAAATTCAAACTGTTACTGGTAATGAACGCTTCAGCCTAGAAGAGTGAAAGTTGGGCAGCTAAGTGGACTTAGTGAACTGATCATTACCACAGAGATCATCAAGGTCGGATGAAAAAAAATTTGCCGAGTATTCCGAAAACCAGTAGTTTTTTGGAAGCTTGGGACACCTTTCCAATGAAGGTGTTTTACGCAGTCTTTGCTTGTGGCTATTTCAAGAGGAAACAAACCACAAAGACAGAACTTAGAACTACTTTATTTTGTCAAGTTTCAAGTAGCTAGCACAAACCGTTTTTGATTTAGACTTAATAAAAACATCTATCTGTATAGGAGGAAATAGAGTGAAACCTAAAAATTCAAACTGTTACTGGTAACGAACGCTTCATCCTAGAAGAGTGAAAGTTGGGCAGCTAAGTGGACTTAGTGAACTGATCATTACCACAGAGATCATCAAGGTCGGATGAAAAAAAATGTGCCGATTATTCAGAAAACCAGTAGTATTTTGGAAGCTTGGCACACCTTTCCAATGAATGTGTTTTACGCAGTCTTTGCTTGTGGCTATTTCAAGAGTAAACAAAACACAAAGACAGAACTTAGAACTACTTTATTTTGTCAAGGTTCAAGGAGCTAGCACAAACCGTGTTTGATTTAGACTTCCAACCACATCTATCTATATAGGAGGAAATAGAGTGAAACCTAAAAACTCAAACTGTTACTGTTAACGAATGCTTCATCCTAGAAGAGTGAAAATTGGGCAGCTAAGTGGACTTAGTGAACTGATCATTACCACAGAGATCATCAAGGTCGGATGAAAAAAAATTTGCCGAGTATTCAGAAAACCAGTAGTATTCTGGAAGCTTGGAACACCTTTCCAATAAAGGTGTTTTACGCAGTCTTTGCTTGTGGCTATTTCAAGAGGAAACAAACCACAAAGACAGAACTTAGAACTACCTTATTTTGTCAAGTTTCAAGGAGCTAGCACAAACCGTGTTTGATTTAGACTTAAAAAACACATCTATCTGTATAGGAGGAAATAGAGTGAAACCTAAAAATTCAAACTAATACTGGTAACGAACGCTTCATCCTAGAAGAGTGAAAGTTGGGCAGCTAAGTGGACTTAGTGAACTGATCATTAACACAGAGATCATCAAGGTCGGATGAAAAAAAATTTGCCGAGTATTTAGAAAACCAGTAGTATTTTGGAAGCTTGGAACACCTTTCCAATAAAGGTGTTTTACGCAGTGTTTGCTTGTGGCTATTTCAAGAGGAAACAAACCACAAAGACAGAACTTAGAACTACTTTATTTTGTCAAGTTTCAAGGAGCTAGCACAAACCGTGTTTGATTTAGACTTAAAAAACACATCTATCTGTATAGGAGGAAATAGAGTGAAACCTAAAAATTCAAACTGTTACTGGTAACGAACGGTTCATCCTAGAAGAGTGAAAATTGGGCAGCTAAGTGGACTTAGTGAACTGATCATTACCACAGAGATCATCAAGGTCGGATGAAAAAATATTTGCCGAGTATTCAGAAAACAAGTAGTTTTTTTGAAGCTTGGCCGACCTTTCCAATGAAGGTGTTTTACGCAGTCTTTGCTTGTGGCTATTTCAAGAGGAAACAAACCACAAAGACAGAACTTAGAACTAATTTATTTTGTCAAGTTTCAAGGAGCTAGCACAAACCGTGTTTGATTTAGACTTAAAAAACACATCTATCTTTATAGGAGGAAATAGAGTGAAACCTAAAAATTCAAACTGTTACTGGTAACGAACACTTCATCCTAGAAGAGTGAAAATTGGGCAGCTAAGTGGACTTAGTGAACTGACCATTACCACAGAGATCATCAAGGTCGGATGAAAAAAAAATTGCCGAGTATTCAGAAAAACAGTAGTATTTTGGAAGCTTGGAACACCTTTCCAATAAAGGTGTTTTACGCAGTGTTTGCTTGTGGCTATTTCAAGAGGAAACAAACCACAAAGACAGAACTTAGAACTACTTTATTTTGTCAAGTTTCAAGGAGCTAGCACAAACCGTGTTTGATTTAGACTTAAAAAACACATCTATCTGTATAGGAGGAAATAGAGTGAAACCTAAAAATTCAAACTGTTACTGGTAACGAACGCTTCATCCTAGATGAGGGAAAATTGGGCAGCTAAGTGGACTTAGTGAACTGATCATTACCACAGAGATCATCAAGGTCGGATGAAAAAAAATTTGCGAGTATTCAGAAAACCAGTAGTATTTTGGAAGCTTCGAACACCTTTCCAATGACTGTGTTTTACGCAGTCTTTGCTTGTGGCTATTTCAAGAGGAAACAAACCACAAAGACAGAACTTAGAACTACTTTATTTTGTCAAGTTTCAAGGAGCTAGCACAAACCGTGTTTGATTTAGACTTAAAAAACACATCTATCTGTATAGGAGGAAATAGAGTGAAACCTAAAAATTCAAACTGTTACTGGTAACGAACGCTTCATCCTAGAAGAGTGAAAATTGGGCAGCTAAGTGGACTTAGTGAACTGATCATTAAAACAGAGATCATCAAGGTCGGATGAAAAAAAATTTGCCGAGTATTCAGAAAACCAGTAGTATTTTGGAAGCTTGGAACACCTTTCCAATAAAGGTGTTTTACGCAGTCTTTGCTTGTGGCTATTTCAAGAGGAAACAAACCACAAAGACAGAACTTAGAACTACTTTATTTTGTCAAGTTTCAAGGAGCTAGCACAAACCGTGTTGGATTTAGACTTAAAAAACACATCTATCTGTATAGGAGGAAATAGAGTGAAACCTAAAAATTCAAACTGTTACTGGTAATGAACGCTTCATCCTGGAAGAGTGAAAGTTGGGCAGCTAAGTGGACTTAGTGAACTGATCATTTCCACAGAGATCATCAAGGTCGGATGAAAAAATATTTGCCGAATATTCAGAAAACCAGTAGTATTTTGGAAGCTTGGAACACCTTTCCAATGAATGTGTTTTACGCAGTCTTTGCTTGTGGCTATTTCAAGAGGAAACAAACCACAAAGACAGAACTTAGAACTACTTTATTTTGTCAAGTTTCAAGGAGCTAGCACAAACCGTGTTTGATTTAGACTTAAAAAACACATCTATCTGTATAGGAGAAAATAGAGTGAAACCTAAAAATTCAAACTGTTACTGGTAACGAATGCTTCATCCTAGAAGAGTGAAAATTGGGCAGCTAAGTGGACTTTGTGAACTGATCATTAACACAGAGATCATCAAGGTCGGATGAAAAAAAATTTGCCGAGTATTCAGAAAATCAGTAGCATTTTGGAAGCTTGGAACACCTTTCCAATAAAGGTGTTTTACGCAGTGTTTGCTTGTGGCTATTTCAAGAGGAAATAAACCACAAAGACAGAACTTAGAACTACTTTATTTTGTCAAGTTTCAAGGAGCTAGCACAAACCGTGTTTGATTTAGACTTAAAAAACACATCTATCTGTATAGGAGGAAATAGAGTGAAACCTAAAAATTCAAACTGTTACTGGTAACGAACGCTTCATCCTAGAAGAGTGAAAGTTGGGCAGCTAAGTGGACTTAGTGAACTGATCATTACCACAGAGATCATCAAGGTCGGATGAAAAAAAATTTGCCGAGTATTCAGAAAACCAGTAGTATTTTGGACGCTTGGAACGCCTTTCCAATGAATGTGTTTTACGCAGTCTTTGCTTGAGGCTATTTCAAGAGGAAACAAACCACAAAGACAGAACTTAGAACTACTTTATTTTGTCAAGTTTCAAGGAGCTAGCACAAACCGTGTTTGATTTAGTCTTCCAAACACATCTATCTATATAGGAGGAAATAGAGTGAAACCTAAAAACTCAAACTGTTACTGGTAACGAACGCTTCATCCTAGAAGAGTGAAAATTGGGCAGCAAGTGGACTTAGTGAACTGATCATTACCACAGAGATCTTCAAGGTCGGATGAAAAAAAATTTGCCGAGTATTCCGAAAACCAGTAGTTTTTTGCAAGCTTGGCACACCTTTTTAATGAAGGTGTTTTACGCAGTCTTTGCTTCTGCCTATTGCAAGAGGAAACAAACCACAAAGACAGAACTTAGAACTACTTTATTTTGTCAAGTTTCAAGGAGCTAGCACAAACCGTGTTTGATTTAGAAATAAAAAAACCCATCTATCTGTATAGGAGGAAATAGAGTGAAACCTAAAATTCAAACTGTTACTGGTAACGAACGCTTCATCCTAGAAGAGTGAAAGTTGAACAGCTAAGTGGACTTAGTGAACTGATCATTACCACAGAGATCATCAAGGTCGGATGAAAAAAAATTTGCCGATTATTCAGAAAACCAGTAGTATTTTGGAAGCTTGGAACACCTTTCCAATGAATGTGTTTTACGCAGTCTTTGCTTGTGGCTATTTCAAGAGGAAACAAACCACAAAGACAGAACTTAGAACTACTTTATTTTGTCAAGTTTCATGGAGCTAGCACAAACCGTGTTTGATTTAGACTTAAAAAACACATCTATCTGTATAGGAGGAAATAGAGTGAAACCTAAAAATTCAAACTGTTACTGGTAACGAAGGCTTCATTCTAGAAGAGTGAAAATTGGGCAGCTAAGTGGACTTAGTGAACTGATCATTACCACAGAGATCATCAAGGTCGGATGAAAAAAAATTTGCCGAGTATTCAGAAAACCAGTAGTATTTTGGAAGCTTGGAACACCTTTCCAATGAATGTGTTTTACGCAGTCTTTGCTTGTGGCTATTTCAAGAGGAAACAAACCACAAAGACAGAACTTAGAACTACTTTATTTTGTCAAGTTTCAAGGAGCTAGAAGAAACCGTGATTGATTTAGACTTAAAAAACACATCTATCTGTATAGGAGGAAATAGAGTGAAACCTAAAAATTCAAACTGTTACTGGTAATGAACGCTTCATCCTAGAAGAGTGAAAGTTGGGCAGCTAATTGGACTTAGTGAACTGATCATTACCACAGAGATCATCAAGGTCGGATGAAAAAAAATTTGCCGAGTATTCCGAAAACCAGTAGTTTTTTGGAAGCTTGGGACACCTTTCCAATGAAGGTGTTTTACGCAGTCTTTGCTTGTGGCTATTTCAAGAGGAAACAAACCACAAAGACAGAACTTAGAACTACTTTATTTTGTCAAGTTTCAAGTAGCTAGCACAAACCGTTTTTGATTTAGACTTAATAAAAACATCTATCTGTATAGGAGGAAATAGAGTGAAACCTAAAAATTCAAACTGTTACTGGTAACGAACGCTTCATCCTAGAAGAGTGAAAGTTGGGCAGCTAAGTGGACTTAGTGAACTGATCATTACCACAGAGATCATCAAGGTCGGATGAAAAAAAATTTGCCGAGTATTCAGAAAAACTGTAGTATTTTAGAAACTTGGAACACCTTTCCAATGAATGTGTTTTACGCAGTCTTTGCTTGTGGCTATTTCAAGAGGAAACAAACCACAAAGACAGAACTTAGAACTACTTTATTTTGTCAAGTTTCAAGGAGCTAGCACAAACCGTGTTCGATTTAGACTTAAAAAACACATCTATCTGTATAGAAGGAAATAGAGTGAAACCTAAAAATTCAAACTGTTACTGGTAACGGACGCTTCATCCTAGAAGAGTGAAAATTGGGCAGCTAAGTGGACTTAGTGAACTGATCATTACCACAGAGATCTTCAAGGTCGGATGAAAAAAAATTTGCCGAGTATTCAGAAAACCAGTAGTATTTTGGAAGCTTGGAACACCTTTCCAATAAAGGTGTTTTACGCAGTCTTTGCTTGTGGCTATTTCAAGAGGAAACAAACCACAAAGACAGAACTTAGAACTACTTTATTTTGTCAAGTTTCAAGGAGCTAGCACAAACCGTGTTTGATTTAGACTTAAAAAACACATCTATCTGTATAGGAGGAAACAGAGTGAAACCTAAAAATTCAAACTGTTACTGGTAACGAACGCTTCACCATAGAAGAGTGAAAATTGGGCAGCTAAGTGGACTTAGTGAACTGATCATTTCCACAGAGATCATCAAGGTCGGATGAAAAAAAATTTGCCGAATATTCAGAAAACCAGTAGTATTCTGGAAGCTTGGAACACCTTTCCAATGAATGTGTTTTACGGAGTCTTTGCTTGTGGCTATTTCAAGAGGAAACAAACCACAAAGACAGAACTTAGAACTACTTTATTTTGTCAAGTTTCAAGGAGCTAGCACAAACCGTGTTTGATTTAGACTTAAAAAACACATCTATCTGTATAGGAGGAAATAGAGTGAAACCTAAAAATTCAAACTGTTACTGGTAACGAACGGTTCATCCTAGAAGAGTGAAAATTGGGCAGCTAAGTGGACTTAGTGAACTGATCATTACCACAGAGATCATCAAGGTCGGATGAAAAAATATTTGCCGAGTATTCAGAAAACAAGTAGTTTTTTTGAAGCTTGGCCGACCTTTCCAATGAAGGTGTTTTACGCAGTCTTTGCTTGTGGCTATTTCAAGAGGAAACAAACCACAAAGACAGAACTTAGAACTAATTTATTTTGTCAAGTTTCAAGGAGCTAGCACAAACCGTGTTTGATTTAGACTTAAAAAACACATCTATCTTTATAGGAGGAAATAGAGTGAAACCTAAAAATTCAAACTGTTACTGGTAACGAACACTTCATCCTAGAAGAGTGAAAATTGGGCAGCTAAGTGGACTTAGTGAACTGACCATTACCACAGAGATCATCAAGGTCGGATGAAAAAAAATTTGCGAGTATTCAGAAAACCAGTAGTATTTTGGAAGCTTCGAACACCTTTCCAATGAATGTGTTTTACGCAGTCTTTGCTTGTGGCTATTTCAAGAGGAAACAAACCACAAAGACAGAACTTAGAACTACTTTATTTTGTCAAGTTTCAAGGAGCTAGCACAAACCGTGTTTGATTTAGACTTAAAAAACACATCTATCTGTATAGGAGGAAATAGAGTGAAACCTAAAAATTCAAACTGTTACTGGTAACGAACGCTTCATCCAAGAAGAGTGAAAATTGGGCAGCTAAGTGGACTTAGTGAACTGATCATTAAAACAGAGATCATCAAGGTCGGATGAAAAAAAATTTGCCGAGTATTCAGAAAACCAGTAGTATTTTGGAAGCTTGGAACACCTTTCCAATAAAGGTGTTTTACGCAGTCTTTGCTTGTGGCTATTTCAAGAGGAAACAAACCACAAAGACAGAACTTAGAACTACTTTATTTTGTCAAGTTTCAAGGAGCTAGCACAAACCGTGTTGGATTTAGACTTAAAAAACACATCTATCTGTATAGGAGGAAATAGAGTGAAACCTAAAAATTCAAACTGTTACTGGTAATGAACGCTTCATCCTGGAAGAGTGAAAGTTGGGCAGCTAAGTGGACTTAGTGAACTGATCATTTCCACAGAGATCATCAAGGTCGGATGAAAAAATATTTGCCGAATATTCAGAAAACCAGTAGTATTTTGGAAGCTTGGAACACCTTTCCAATGAATGTGTTTTACGCAGTCTTTGCTTGTGGCTATTTCAAGAGGAAACAAACCACAAAGACAGAACTTAGAACTACTTTATTTTGTCAAGTTTCAAGGAGCTAGCACAAACCGTGTTTGATTTAGACTTTTTTTTTTTTTTTTTTTTTTTAATTAATTTTTATTGTAGGTTGTTCAAAACATTACATAGTTTTTGATATATCATAATTCACACTTTGATTCAAGTGGGATATGAACTCCCATTTTTACCCCATATACAGATTGCAGAATCACATCAGTTGCACATTGATTTACATATTGCCATTCTGGAGTCTGTTGTATTCTGCTGCCTTTCCCATCCTCCGCTATCCCCCCTCCCCCCTCCCCTCCCCTCTTCTCTCTCTACCCCCTCTACTGTAATTCATTTCTCCCCCTTATATTTTCCCTCCTTTCCCCTCACTTCCTCTTGTATGTAATTTTGTATACCCCTGAGGGTCTCTTTCCATTTACATGCAATTTCCCTTCTCTCTCCCTTTCCCTCCCACCTCTCATCCCTGTTTAATGTTAATCTTCTTCTCATGCTCTTCTTCCCTACTCTGTTCTTAGTAACTCTCCTTATATCAAAGAAGACATTTGGCATTTGTTTTTAAGGGATTGGCTAGCTTCACTTAGCATAATCTGCTCTAATGCCATCCATTTCCCTCCAAATTCTATGATTTTGTCATTTCTTAATGCAGAGTAATACTCCATTGTGTATAAATGCCACATTTTTTTTATCCATTCGTCTATTGAAGGGCATCTAGGTTGGTTCCACAGTCTTGCTATTGTGAATTGTGCTGCTATGAACATGGATGTAGCAGTGTCCCTATAGTGTGCTCTTTTTAGGTCTTTAGGGAATAGACCGAGTAGTGGAATAGCTGGATCAAATGGTGGTTCCATTCCGAGCTTTCCAAGAAATCTCCATACTGCTTTCCAAATTGGCCGCACCAATTTGCAGTCCCACCAGCAATGTACAAGAGTACCCTTTTCTCCACATCCTCGCCAGCACTTGTTGCTGTTTGACTTCCTAATGGCTGCCAATCTTACTGGAGTGAGATGGTATCTTAGGGTGGTTTTGATTTGCATTTCTCTGACTGCTAGAGATGGTGAGCATTTTTTCATATACTTGTTGATTGATTGTATGTCCTCCTCTGAGAAATTTCTGTTCAGGTCCTTGGCCCATTTGTTGATTGGGTTATTCGTTATCTCATTGTCTAATTTTTTTAGTTCTTTGTATATTCTGGATATTAGGGCTCTGTCTGAAGTGTGAGGAGTAAAGATTTGTTCCCAGGACGTAGGCTCCCTATTCACCTCTCTTATTGTTTCTTTTGCTGAGAAAAAACTTTTTAGTTTTAGTAAGTCCCATTTGTTGATTCTAGTTATTAACTGTTGTGCTATGGGTGTCCTATTGAGGAATTTGGAGCCCGACCCCACAGTATGTAGATCATAGCCAACTTTTTCTTCTATCAGACGCCATGTCTCTGATTTGATATCAAGTTCCTTGATCCACTTTGAGTTAACTTTTGTGCATGGCGAGAGAAAGGGATTCAGTTTCATTTTGTTGCATATGGATTTCCAGTTTTCCCAACACCATTTGTTGAAGATGCTATCCTTCTTCCATTTCATGCTTTTAGCCCCTTTATCAAATATAAGATAGTTGTAGTTTTGTGGATTGGTTTCTGTGTCCTCTATTCTGTACCATTGGTCCACCTGCCTGTTTTGGTACCAGTACCATGCTGTTTTTGTTACTATTGCTCTGTAGTATAGTTTGAAGTCTGGTATAGCTATGCCGCCTGATTCACATTTCCTGCTTAGAATTGTTTTTGCTATTCTGGGTCTTTTATTTTTCCATATGAATTTCATGATTGCTTTCTCTATTTCTACAAGGAATGCCGTTGGGATTTTGATTGGCATTGCATTAAACCTATAGAGAACTTTTGGTAATATCGCCATTTTGATGATGTTACTTCTACCTATCCATGAACAGGGTATATTTTTCCATCTTCTAAGATCTTCTTCTATTTCTCTCTTTAGGGTTCTGTAGTTTTCATTGTATAAGTCTTTCACCTCTTTTGTTAGGTTGATTCCCAAGTATTTTATTTTCTTTGAGGATATTGTGAATGGGGTGGTTGTCCTCATTTCCATTTCAGAGGATTTGTTGCTGATATACAGGAATGCCTTTGATTTATGCGTGTTGATCTTATAGCCTGCCACTTTGCTGAATTCATTTATTAGCTCTAATAGTTTCTTTGTAGACCCTTTTGGGTCTGCTAGGTATAGAATCATGTCATCTGCAAATAGTGATAATTTGAGTTCTTCTTTTCCTATTTTTATGCCTTTAATTTCTTTCGTCTGTCTAATTGCTCTGGCCAGTGATTCGAGAACTATGTTGAACAGAAGTGGTGAGAGAGGGCATCCCTGTCTTGTTCCAGATTTTAGAGGGAACGCCTTCAGTTTTTCTCCATTCAGAATGATGCTAGCCTGAGGCTTAGCATAGATTGCTTTTACAATGTTGAGGTATGTTCCTGTTATCCCTAGTTTTTCTAGAGTTTTGAACATAAAGGGATGCTGTACTTTGTCGAATGCTTTTTCTGCATCTATCGAGATGACCATATGGTTCTTATTTTTAAGCCTGTTGATGTGGTGAATAACATTTATTGGTTTCCGTATATTGAACCAACCTTGCATCCCAGGGATAAATCCTACCTGATCATGGTGCACAATTTTTTTGATATGTTTTTGTATCCGGCTCGCAAGAAGTTTATTGAGGATTTTTGCATCTAGGTTCATTAGAGATATTGGTCTGTAGTTTTCTTTCTTTGAAGTGTCTTTGTCTGGTTTAGGAATCAGGGTGATGTTGGCCTCATAGAATGAATTTGGAAGTTCTCCCTCTTTTTCTATTTCCTTAAATAGCTTGAAAAGTATTGGTGTTAATTCCTCTTTAAAGGTTTTGAAAAACTCTGCTGTATACCCATCCGGTCCTGGGCTTTTCTTAGTTGGTAGTCTTTTGATGGTATCTTCTATTTCCTCAATTGATATTGGTCTGTTTAGGTTGTCAATATCCTCTTGGCTCAATCTGGGCAAATCATATGACTTAAGAAATTTATCGATGCCTTCACTATCTTCTATTTTATTGGAGTATAAGGATTCAAAATAATTTCTGATAATCTTCTGTATTTCTGAAGTGTCTGTTGTGATATTGCCTTTTTCATCCCGTATGCTGGTAATTTGAGTTCTCTCTCTTCTTCTCTTTGTTAGCGTGGCTAAGGGTCTGTCGATTTTATTTATTTTTTCAAAGAACCAACTTTTAGTTTTGTCAATTTTTTCAATTGTTTCTTTCGTTTCGATTTCATTAATTTCAGCTCTGATTTTAATTATTTCTTGTCTTCTACTTCTTTTGCTGTTTTTTTGCTCTTCTTTTTCTAGGATTTTGAGTTGAAGTATTAGATCATTTATTTGTTGGTTTTTTCTTTTTTTAAGGAATGAACTCCAAGCAATAAATTTTCCTCTTAGAACTGCTTTCAATGTGTCCCATAGATTCCGATATGTTGTGTCTGTGTTTTCATTTATCTCTAAGAATTTTTTAATTTCCTCCTTGATGTCTTCTATAACCCATTGATCATTCAGTAACCTATTGTTCATTCTCCAAGTGATGCATGATTTTTCCTTACTTCTTTTATTGTTGATTTTCAATTTCATTCCATTATGATCAGATAATATGCATGGTATTATCTCTACTCCTTTATATTGTCTAATAGTTGCCCTGTGACATAATATATGATCTATTTTTGAGAAGGATCCATGTGCTGCTGAGAAAAAAGTGTAACTGCTTGATGTTGGGTGGTATATTCTATATATGTCAATTAAGTCTAGGTTATTAATTGTGTTATTGAGCTCTATAGTTTCCTTATTCAACTTTTGTTTGGAAGATCTGTCCAGTGGTGAGAGAGGTGTGTTGAAGTCTCCCATGATTATTGTATGGTGGTCTATTAGACTCTTGAACTTGAGAAGAGTTTGTTTGATGAACATAGCTGCACCATTGTTTGGGGCATATATATTTATAATTGTTATGTCTTGTTGGTGTATGGTTCCCTTGAGAAGTATGTAGTGTCCCTCTTCATCCCTTTTGATTAACTTTGGCTTGAAATCTATTTTATTTGAAATGAGTATGGACACTCCTGCTTGTTTGCGAAGTCCATATGAGTGATATGATTTTTCCCAACCTTTCACCTTCAGTCTATGTATGTCTTTTCCTATCAGATGTGTCTCCTGAAGGCAGCATATTGTTGGGTCTTGTTTAGTGATCCATTCTGCTAGCCTGTGTCTCTTAATTGGTGAGTTTAAGCCATTAACATTTAGAGTTATTATTGAGATATGGTTTGTTCTTCCAGCCATATTTGTTTATTTATGTTACTAAACATGGTTTGTTTTCCTCTTTGATTATTCCCCCCCACCTTTACTGTACTACCTCCCGCTGTTGGTTTTCATTGATATTTTCCATTTCCTCTTCCTGTAATATTTTGCCGAGGATGTTTTGAAGAGCTGGTTTTCTAGCTGCAAATTCTTTTAACTTTTGTTTATCATGGAAGGTTTTAATTTCATCTTCCATCCTGAAGCTTAATTTCGCGGGATACACAATTCTTGGTTGGAACCCCTTTTCTTTCAACGTTTGAAATATGTTATTCCAGGATCTTCTAGCTTTCAGAGTCTGTGTTGAAAGATCAGCTGTTATCCTGATTGGTTTACCCCTAAATGTAATCTGCTTCCTTTCTCTTGTAGCTTTTAAAATTCTCTCCTTATTCTGTATGTTGGGCATCTTCATTATAATGTGTCTAGGTGTGGCTCTCTTATGATTTTGCACATTCGGCGTCCTGTAGGCTTCTAGGATTTGGGATTCTGTCTCATTCTTCAAGTCTGGGAAGTTTTCTCGTATTATTTCGTTGAATAGATTGGTCATTCCTTTGGTTTGGACCTCAATACCTTCCTGTATCCCCATGACCCTTAAGTTGGGTCTCTTTATGTTATCCCATATTTCTTGAATGTTCTGCTCATGGTTTCTTAACAGCTTTGCTGAGCTGTCTATGTTCTTCTCCAGTTGAAATACTTTGTCTTCATTGTCTGATGTTCTATCTTCTAAGTGTTCTACTCTGCTGGTAGTATTCTCAATTGAGTTTTTAAGTTGGTTTATTGTTTCCTGCATTTCCAGGATTTCTGTTTGTTTGTTTTTTATAACCTCTATCTCCCTGTATAATTGATCTTTTGCTTCTTGGATTTGTTTGTGTAATTTATTGTCGAAGTGGTCGAAGTGGTCTTTCATTGTCTGATTTTGCTGTCTAATGTCTTCCTTGAGACTCCAGATCATCTGAAGCATGTATATCCTGAATTCTTTATCTGACATTCCATCTGCTGCAGATATTACCCCTTCTAAAGTTGAGTTGACCTGCATTGCTTGTGGTCCTTTCTTTCCTTGTCTTTTCATACTGATCGCGTTTCGTTCTTCTGGTAGCCACGCCCCCGTATCTGGTGCAAGAGACCTCAGTTGTCAGCACTGGTGGGGGCTGTAGCTGGGAGACCCGCGCCGCGCGGCTCCCGCCGGCTCCTGCGTCAGCGCCGCCTCAGCTCCCGCCGGTTCCCGTGCCGCTGCCGCGGTTCCCGCCAGCTCCGTCCGGCTCCCTCGCCGCTCCTGCTAATTTAGAGTCCGCTGGGAAGGAATCTCTTTGGCCGATCTTTGGTGACTTCCCCTCTCTGCTATGGCGGGCCCCTGGCTCCTTGCAGGAGTGACCGAAGGGAGAGGTGGAACTGGCTTGTCTCTGGTCTGATATAATCTCTGGTTTTAGATCCCAGTTCGCTAATTCATAGAGGCTTGGTTAGATTTCCTTCCCATCCTCTCAAGGTGGGGAGCCCTTTCCTGGGTGGGCAGGGCCGTTAGCAGAGCCGGAAGGGCACGTGCCTTCTGTCGGGCCAGGCGGGGACCCTTCTGGCTGCGCTGGGCCGCCGGTGGCTCCCTCAGCGCCAGGCAGATGGCGCCCGTGTGGCTAAGAGCCGGGTGGGGTAACCCTTCGCAGAGCGGGCGGGCCGCCAGGAGTGCCGAGATGGTGGGAGCTGTCTGCCGGCCGGGCAGGGACCCTTCTCGACGAGCAGGGCCGCTGGGGGCGCTTGTAAAGCCGGGCGGCTGCCGCCGCGTGTCTAAGACCCAGGCGGGCGGGGTGGCTGTTTGCAGGGCAAGAGCGGGACCGGCAGGGTAGCCGGGATGGCAGAAACTGTCTGTTGGCCGGGCGGGGACCCTTCTCGCCAAGCAGGGTTGCCGGGGGCGCTTGTAAAGCCAGGCGGCTGCAGCCTCGTGGCTAAGAACCAAGCGGGCGGGGTGGCTGTTTGCAGAACGAGAGCGGAATGGCGGGAGCTGTCTGCCGGCAGGGCGGGGACCCTTCTCGCCGAGGAGGGTCGCCGGGGGCGCTTGTAAAGCCGGGCGGCTGCAGCCTCGTGGCTAAGAACCAAGCGGGCGGGCTGGCTGTTTGCAGAACAAGAGCGGAATGGCGGGAGCTGTCTGCCGGCAGGGCGGGGACCCTTCTCGCAGAGCAGGGCCGCCGGGGGCGCTTGTAAAGCCGGGTGGCTGCCGCCGCGTGTCTAAGACCCAGGCGGGCGGGGTGGCTGTTTGCAGGGCAAGAGCGGGACCGGCAGGGTAGCCGGGATGGCGGAAACTGTCTGTTGGCCGGGCAGGGACCCTTCTCGCCGAGCAGGGTCGCCGGGGGCGCTTGTAAAGCCGGGCGGCTGCAGCCTCGTGGCTAAGAACCAAGCGGGCGGTCTAGCTGTTTGCAGAACAAGAGCGGAATGGCGGGAGCTGTCTGCCGGCAGGGCGGGGACCCTTCTCGCCGAGCAGGGTCGCTGGGGGCGCTTGTAAAGCCGGGCGGCTGCAGCCTCGTGGCTAAGAACCAAGCGGGCGGGGTGGCTGCTTGCAGAACAAGAGCGGAATGGCGGGAGCTGTCTGCCGGCAGGGCGGGGACCCTTCTCGCCGAGCAGGGCCGCCGGGGGTGCTTGTAAAGCCGGGTGTCTGCAGCGGCGTGGCTAAGAACCAGCCGGGTGGGGTGGCTGTTCGCCGGGCGAAAGCAGGGCCGCCAGGGTAGCCGGGATGGCGGGCGCTGTCTGCTGGCTGGGCCGGGACCCTTCTGCCGCGCTGCTCTGGGCCGCCTGCCGCTTGCAGAAGCGGCGGGTGGCCGCGGGATTGGACTCTGAGCCCGCGCTGCCAGTCAAGTTTCACTTGTTTGGGGCAAACTGTCACGTCTAATAAACTTACTAATTCTCGGCAGGTCTCCTTTCAACGGAATTTTGCTAGAAGATCCTCAGTAGGTAGAAAGTAGCTGTTTTAATTGGTGTTTCTGATCCCGTTAATGTGGAGATATTGAAAGTGCAGCTTCCTCGCCGGCCGCCATGTTGGATCCCCCCTGATTTAGACTTAAAAAACACATCTATCTGTATAGGAGAAAATAGAGTGAAACCTAAAAATTCAAACTGTTACTGGTAACGAATGCTTCATCCTAGAAGAGTGAAAATTGGGCAGCTAAGTGGACTTTGTGAACTGATCATTAACACAGAGATCATCAAGGTCGGATGAAAAAAAATTTGCCGAGTATTCAGAAAATCAGTAGCATTTTGGAAGCTTGGAACACCTTTCCAATAAAGGTGTTTTACGCAGTGTTTGCTTGTGGCTATTTCAAGAGGAAATAAACCACAAAGACAGAACTTAGAACTACTTAATTTTGTCAAGTTTCAAGGAGCTAGCACAAACCGTGTTTGATTTAGACTTAAAAAACACATCTATCTGTATAGGAGGAAATAGAGTGAAACCTAAAAATTCAAACTGTTACTGGTAACGAACGCTTCATCCTAGAAGAGTGAAAGTTGGGCAGCTAAGTGGACTTAGTGAACTGATCATTACCACAGAGATCATCAAGGTCGGATGAAAAAAAATTTGCCGAGTATTCAGAAAACCAGTAGTATTTTGGAAGCTTGGAACGCCTTTCCAATGAATGTGTTTTACGCAGTCTTTGCTTGAGGCTATTTCAAGAGGAAACAAACCACAAAGACAGAACTTAGAACTACTTTATTTTGTCAAGTTTCAAGGAGCTAGCACAAACCGTGTTTGATTTAGTCTTCCAAACACATCTATCTATATAGGAGGAAATAGAGTGAAACCTAAAAACTCAAACTGTTACTGGTAACGAACGCTTCATCCTAGAAGAGTGAAAATTGGGCAGCAAGTGGACTTAGTGAACTGATCATTACCACAGAGATCTTCAAGGTCGGATGAAAAAAAATTTGCCGAGTATTCCGAAAACCAGTAGTTTTTTGCAAGCTTGGCACACCTTTTTAATGAAGGTGTTTTACGCAGTCTTTGCTTCTGCCTATTGCAAGAGGAAACAAACCACAAAGACAGAACTTAGAACTACTTTATTTTGTCAAGTTTCAAGGAGCTAGCACAAACCGTGTTTGATTTAGAAAAAAAAAAACCCATCTATCTGTATAGGAGAAAATAGAGTGAAACCTAAAATTCAAACTGTTACTGGTAACGAACGCTTCATCCTAGAAGAGTGAAAGTTGCACAGCTAAGTGGACTTAGTGAACTGATCATTACCACAGAGATCATCAAGGTCGGATGAAAAAAAATTTGCCGATTATTCAGAAAACCAGTAGTATTTTGGAAGCTTGGAACACCTTTCCAATGAATGTGTTTTACGCAGTCTTTGCTTGTGGCTATTTCAAGAGGAAACAAACCACAAAGACAGGACTTAGAACTACTTTATTTTGTCAAGTTTCATGGAGCTAGCACAAACCGTGTTTGATTTAGACTTAAAAAACACATCTATCTGTATAGGAGGAAATAGAGTGAAACCTAAAAATTCAAACTGTTACTGGTAACGAAGGCTTCATTCTAGAAGAGTGAAAATTGGGCAGCTAAGTGGACTTAGTGAACTGATCATTACCACAGAGATCATCAAGGTCGGATGAAAAAAAATTTGCCGAGTATTCAGAAAACCAGTAGTATTTTGGAAGCTTGGAACACCTTTCCAATGAATGTGTTTTACGCAGTCTTTGCTTGTGGCTATTTCAAGAGGAAACAAACCACAAAGACAGAACTTAGAACTACTTTATTTTGTCAAGTTTCAAGGAGCTAGAAGAAACCGTGATTGATTTAGACTTAAAAAACACATCTATCTGTATAGGAGGAAATAGAGTGAAACCTAAAAATTCAAACTGTTACTGGTAATGAACGCTTCATCCTAGAAGAGTGAAAGTTGGGCAGCTAAGTGGACTTAGTGAACTGATCATTACCACAGAGATCATCAAGGTCGGATGAAAAAAAATTTGCCGAGTATTCCGAAAACCAGTAGTTTTTTGGAAGCTTGGGACACCTTTCCATTGAAGGTGTTTTACGCAGTCTTTGCTTGTGGCTATTTCAAGAGGAAACAAACCACAAAGACAGAACTTAGAACTAAGTTATTTTGTCAAGTTTCAAGTAGCTAGCACAAACCGTTTTTGATTTAGACTTAATAAAAACATCTATCTGTATAGGAGGAAATAGAGTGAAACCTAAAAATTCAAACTGTTACTGGTAACGAACGCTTCATCCTAGAAGAGTGAAAGTTGGGCAGCTAAGTGGACTTAGTGAACTGATCATTACCACAGAGATCATCAAGGTCGGATGAAAAAAAATGTGCCGATTATTCAGAAAACCAGTAGTATTTTGGAAGCTTGGCACACCTTTCCAATGAATGTGTTTTACGCAGTCTTTGCTTGTGGCTATTTCAAGAGTAAACAAAACACAAAGACAGAACTTAGAACTACTTTATTTTGTCAAGGTTCAAGGAGCTAGCACAAACCGTGTTTGATTTAGACTTCCAACCACATCTATCTATATAGGAGGAAATAGAGTGAAATCTAAAAACTCAAACTGTTACTGGTAACGAATGCTTCATCCTAGAAGAGTGAAAATTGGGCAGCTAAGTGGACTTAGTGAACTGATCATTACCACAGAGATCATCAAGGTCGGATGAAAAAAATTTGCCGAGTATTCAGAAAACCAGTAGCATTTTGGAACCTTGGAACACCTTTCCAATGAATGTGTTTTATGCAGTCTTTGCTTGTGGCTATTTCAAGAGGAAACAAACCACAAAGAGAGAACTTAGAACTACTTTATTTTGTCAAGTTTCAAGGAGCTAGCACAAACCGTGTTCGATTTAGACTTAAAAAACACATCTATCTGTATAGGAGGAAATAGAGTGAAACCTAAAAATTCAAACTGTTACTGGTAACGGACGCTTCATCCTAGAAGAGTGAAAATTGGGCAGCTAAGTGGACTTAGTGAACTGATCATTACCACAGAGATCTTCAAGGTCGGATGAAAAAAAATTTGCCGAGTATTCAGAAAACCAGTAGTATTTTGGAAGCTTGGAACACCTTTCCAATAAAGGTGTTTTTCGCAGTGTTTGCTTGTGGCTATTTCAAGAGGAAACAAACCACAAAGACAGAACTTAGAACTACTTTATTTTGTCAAGTTTCAAGGAGCTAGCACAAACCGTGTTTGATTTAGACTTAAAAAACACATCTATCTGTATAGGAGGAAACAGAGTGAAACCTAAAAATTCAAACTGTTACTGGTAACGAACGCTTCACCCTAGAAGAGTGAAAATTGGGCAGCTAAGTGGACTTAGTGAACTGATCATTTCCACAGAGATCATCAAGGTCGGATGAAAAAAAATTTGCCGAATATTCAGAAAACCAGTAGTATTCTGGAAGCTTGGAACACCTTTCCAATGAATGTGTTTTACGGAGTCTTTGCTTGTGGCTATTTCAAGAGGAAACAAACCACAAAGACAGAACTTAGAACTACTTTATTTTGTCAAGTTTCAAGGAGCTAGCACAAACCGTGTTTGATTTAGACTTCCAACCACATCTATCTATATAGGAGGAAATAGAGTGAAATCTAAAAACTCAAACTGTTACTGGTAACGAATGCTTCATCCTAGAAGAGTGAAAATTGGGCAGCTAAGTGGACTTAGTGAACTGATCATTACCACAGAGATCATCAAGGTCGGATGAAAAAATATTTGCCGAGTATTCAGAAAACAAGTAGTTTTTTTGAAGCTTGGCCGACCTTTCCAATGAAGGTGTTTTACGCAGTCTTTGCTTGTGGCTATTTCAAGAGGAAACAAACCACAAAGACAGAACTTAGAACTAATTTATTTTGTCAAGTTTCAAGGAGCTAGCACAAACCGTGTTTGATTTAGACTTAAAAAACACATCTATCTTTATAGGAGGAAATAGAGTGAAACCTAAAAATTCAAACTGTTACTGGTAACGAACACTTCATCCTAGAAGAGTGAAAATTGGGCAGCTAAGTGGACTTAGTGAACTGACCATTACCACAGAGATCATCAAGGTCGGATGAAAAAAAAATTGCCGAGTATTCAGAAAAACAGTAGTATTTTGGAAGCTTGGAACACCTTTCCAATAAAGGTGTTTTACGCAGTGTTTGCTTGTGGCTATTTCAAGAGGAAACAAACCACAAAGACAGAACTTAGAACTACTTTATTTTGTCAAGTTTCAAGGAGCTAGCACAAACCGTGTTTGATTTAGACTTAAAAAACACATCTATCTGTATAGGAGGAAATAGAGTGAAACCTAAAAATTCAAACTGTTACTGGTAACGAACGGTTCATCCTAGAAGAGTGAAAATTGGGCAGCTAAGTGGACTTAGTGAACTGATCATTACCACAGAGATCATCAAGGTCGGATGAAAAAAATTTGCGAGTATTCAGAAAACCAGTAGTATTTTGGAAGCTTCGAACACCTTTCCAATGAATGTGTTTTACGCAGTCTTTGCTTGTGGCTATTTCAAGAGGAAACAAACCACAAAGACAGAACTTAGAACTACTTTATTTTGTCAAGTTTCAAGGAGCTAGCACAAACCGTGTTTGATTTAGACTTAAAAACCACATCTATCTGTATAGGAGGAAATAGAGTGAAACCTAAAAATTCAAACTGTTACTGGTAACGAACGCTTCATCCTAGAAGAGTGAAAATTGGGCAGCTAAGTGGACTTAGTGAACTGATCATTAAAACAGAGATCATCAAGGTCGGATGAAAAAAAATTTGCCGAGTATTCAGAAAACCAGTAGTATTTTGGAAGCTTGGAACACCTTTCCAATAAAGGTGTTTTACGCAGTCTTTGCTTGTGGCTATTTCAAGAGGAAACAAACCACAAAGACAGAACTTAGAACTACTTTATTTTGTCAAGTTTCAAGGAGCTAGCACAAACCGTGTTGGATTTAGACTTAAAAAACACATCTATCTGTATAGGAGGAAATAGAGTGAAACCTAAAAATTCAAACTGTTACTGGTAATGAACGCTTCATCCTGGAAGAGTGAAAGTTGGGCAGCTAAGTGGACTTAGTGAACTGATCATTTCCACAGAGATCATCAAGGTCGGATGAAAAAATATTTGCCGAATATTCAGAAAACCAGTAGTATTTTGGAAGCTTGGAATACCTTTCCAATGAATGTGTTTTACGCAGTCTTTGCTTGTGGCTATTTCAAGAGGAAACAAACCACAAAGACAGAACTTAGAACTACTTTATTTTGTCAAGTTTCAAGGAGCTAGCACAAACCGTGTTTGATTTAGACTTAAAAAACACATCTATCTGTATAGGAGAAAATAGAGTGAAACCTAAAAATTCAAACTGTTACTGGTAACGAATGCTTCATTCTAGAAGAGTGAAAATTGGGCAGCTAAGTGGACTTTGTGAACTGATCATTAACACAGAGATCATCAAGGTCGGATGAAAAAAAATTTGCCGAGTATTCAGAAAATCAGTAGCATTTTGGAAGCTTGGAACACCTTTCCAATAAAGGTGTTTTACGCAGTGTTTGCTTGTGGCTATTTCAAGAGGAAATAAACCACAAAGACAGAACTTAGAACTACTTTATTTTGTCAAGTTTCAAGGAGCTAGCACAAACCGTGTTTGATTTAGACTTAAAAAACACATCTATCTGTATAGGAGGAAATAGAGTGAAACCTAAAAATTCAAACTGTTACTGGTAACGAACGCTTCATCCTAGAAGAGTGAAAGTTGGGCAGCTAAGTGGACTTAGTGAAGTGATCATTACCACAGAGATCATCAAGGTCGGATGAAAAAAAATTTGCCGAGTATTCAGAAAACCAGTAGTATTTTGGAAGCTTGGAACGCCTTTCCAATGAATGTGTTTTACGCAGTCTTTGCTTGAGGCTATTTCAAGAGGAAACAAACCACAAAGACAGAACTTAGAACTACTTTATTTTGTCAAGTTTCAAGGAGCTAGCACAAACCGTGTTTGATTTAGTCTTCCAAACACATCTATCTATATAGGAGGAAATAGAGTGAAACCTAAAAACTCAAACTGTTACTGGTAATGAACGCTTCATCCTAGAAGAGTGAATATTGGGCAGCTAGGTGGACTAAGTAAACTGATCATTACCACATAGATCATCAATGTCGGATGAAAAAAAATTTGACGAGTATTCAGAAAACCAGTAGTTTTTTGGAAGCTTGGCACACCTTTCCAATGAAGGTGTTTTACGTAGTCTTTGCTTGTGGCTATTTCAAGAGGAAACAAACCACAAAGACAGAACTTAGAACTACTTTATTTTGTCAAGTTTCAAGGAGCTAGCACAAACCGTGTTTGATTTAGACTTAAAAAACACAT
>NW_027518005.1:0-37613 GCF_048772815.1 Callospermophilus lateralis | reverse complement strand
GCAAATATTTTTTCACCCAATCTGGATGATGCGTGATGGTAATGACAAGTACACAAATCCCACATGGCTCAACAAATTTTGTTCTTCTAGGTTGAAGCGTTCGTTTCAAGTAGCAGTTTTTATTTTTGGTTTCACTCTGTTGTCTCCTATATAGATAGATGAATTTGGAACTCTAAATCCAACATGGTTTGTAGTAGCTCTTTGAAACTTGACAAAAAAAAAGTAGTTCTCAGTTTTGTCTCTAGGATTTGATTCCTCTTCAAGTAGTCCTAAGCAGAGTCTGTGGAAAAGCACTTTCATTGAAAGGGGTTGCCAATCTTCTAAAAAATAACGATATTCCGAAATACCAGCAAATATTTTTTCACCCAATCTTGATGATACGTGGTGGTAATGACAAGTAAACAAATACCACATGGCTCACCAAATTTTGTTCTTCTAGGTTGAAGCATTCGTTTCAAGTTGCAGTTTATATTTTTAGATTTTCCTCTGTTCTGTCCTATAAAGATAGATGAATTTGGAACTCTAAATCCAACATGGTTTGTAGTACCTCTTTGAAACTTGACAAAATAAAGGAGTTCTCAGATTTGTCTCTATGGTTTGTTTCCTCTTCAATTAGCCATAAGCAGAGACTGTGGAAAAGCACTTCCATTGAAAGGGGTTGCCAAGCTCCCAAGAAATTATGAGTTTCCGAAATACCAGCAAATATTTTTTCACCCAATCTTGATGATACGTGGTGGTAATGACAAGTACACAAATCAAGCTTGGCTCACCAAATTTTGTTCTTCTACGTTGAAGCGTTCGTTTACAGTAGTAGTTTTTATTTTTAGGTTTCACTCTGTTCTCTCCTATATAGATAGATGAATTTGGAACTCTAAATCCAACATGGTTTGTAGTAGCTATTTGAAACTTGGCAAAATATAGGAGTTCTCAGTTTTGTCACTATGCTTTGTTTCCTCTTCAAGTAGCCCTACTCACAGACTGTGGAAAAGCAGTTTCATTGAGAAGGGTTTCCAAGCTTCTAAGAAATAACTGGTTTCCGAAATACCAGCAAATATTTTTTCACCCAATCTTGATGACACTTGGTGGTAATGATCAGGACACAAATCGCAGTTGGCTCACCAAATTTTGTCTTCTAGGTTGAAACGTTCGTCTACAGTAGCAGTTTTTATATTTAGGTTTCCCTCTGTTCTCTCCAATATAGATAGATGAATTTGGAACTCTGAATCCAACATGGTTTGTAGTAGCTCTTTGAAACTTGACAAAATAAAGTAGTTCACAGTTTTGTGTCTATGGTTTGTTTCCTCTTAAGTAGCCCTAGGCACAGACTGTGGAAAAGCACTTTCATTGAGAGGGGTTGCCAAGCTTCTAAGAAATAACGAGTTACCGAAATACCAGCAAGTATTTTTTCACCCAATCTTGATGATACTTGGTGGTAATGATCACGACACAAATCCCACGTGGCTCACCAAATTCTGTTCTTCTAGGTTGAAGCGTTCGTCTACGGTAACAGTTTTTATATTTAGATTTTCCTCTGTTCTCTCCTATATAGATAGATGAATTTGGAACTCTAAATCCAACATGGTTTGTAGTAGCTCTTTGAAACTTGACAAAATAAAGTAGTTCTCAGTTTTGTCTCTATGGTTGGTTTCCTCTTCAAGTAGCCATAAACAGAGACTGTGGAAAAGCACTTTCATTGAAAGGTGTTGCCAAGCTTCCAAGAAATTACGAGTTTCCGAAATACCGGCAAATATTTTTTCACCCAATGTTGATGATACTTGGTGGTAATGACAAGTACACAAATCCCACTTGGCTCACCAAATTTTGTTCTTCTAGGTTGAAGCGTTCGTTTACAGTAGCAGTTTTTATTTTTAGGTTTCACACTGTTCTCTCCTATATAGATAGATGAATTTGGAACTCTAAATCCAACATGGTGTGTAGTAGCACTTTGAAACTTGACAAATAAAGGAGTTATCTGTTTTGTCTCTATGATTTGTTTCTTCTTCAAGTAGCCCTAAGCAGAGACTGTTGAAAAGCACTTTCATTGAAAGGGGTTGCCAAGTTTCCAAGAAATTACGAGTTTCCGAAATACCAGCAAATATTTTTACCCACAATCTTGATGATACCTGGTGGTAATGATCAGAACTCAAGTCCCACTTGACTCACCAAATTTTGTTCTTCTAGGTTGAAGCTTTCGTTTACAGTAGCAGTTTATATTTGTAGGTTTCCCTCTGTTCTCTCCTATACAGATAGATGAATTTAGAACTCTAAGTCCAAATGGTTTCTAGTAGCTCTTTGAAACTTGACAAAATAAAGGAGTTCTCAGTTTTGTCTCTATGATTTGTTTCCTCTTCAAGTAGCCCTAAGCAGAGACTGTGGAATAGCACTTTGATTGAGAGGGTTGCCAAGTTTCAAGAAATAACGAGTTTCCGAAATACCAGCAAATATTTTTTCACCCAATCTGGATGATACGTGGTGGTAATGACAAGTACACAAATCCCACTTGGCTCACCAAATTTTGTTCTACCAGGTTGAAGCGTTCGTCTACAGTAGCAGTTTTTATATTTAGGTTTTTTTCTGTTCTCTCCTATATAGATGGATGAAATTGGAACCCTAAATCCAACATAGTTTGTAGTAGCTCTTTGAAGCTAGAAAAAAAAAGTAGTTCTCACTTTTGTCTCTATGGTTTGTTTCCTCTTCAAGTAGCCCTAAGCAGAGACTGTGGAGAAGCAGTTTCACTGAAAGGGGTTGCCAAACTTCCAGAAAATTACGAGTTTCCGAAATACCAGCAAATATTTTTTCACCCAATCTGGATGATGCGTGATGGTAATGACAAGTACACAAATCCCACATGGCTCAACAAATTTTGTTCTTCTAGGTTGAAGCGTTCGTTTCAAGTAGCAGTTTTTATTTTTGGTTTCACTCTGTTGTCTCCTATATAGATAGATGAATTTGGAACTCTAAATCCAACATGGTTTGTAGTAGCTCTTTGAAACTTGACAAAAAAAAAGTAGTTCTCAGTTTTGTCTCTAGGATTTGATTCCTCTTCAAGTAGTCCTAAGCAGAGTCTGTGGAAAAGCACTTTCATTGAAAGGGGTTGCCAATCTTCTAAAAAATAACGATATTCCGAAATACCAGCAAATATTTTTTCACCCAATCTTGATGATACGTGGTGGTAATGACAAGTAAACAAATACCACATGGCTCACCAAATTTTGTTCTTCTAGGTTGAAGCATTCGTTTCAAGTTGCAGTTTATATTTTTAGATTTTCCTCTGTTCTGTCCTATAAAGATAGATGAATTTGGAACTCTAAATCCAACATGGTTTGTAGTACCTCTTTGAAACTTGACAAAATAAAGGAGTTCTCAGATTTGTCTCTATGGTTTGTTTCCTCTTCAATTAGCCATAAGCAGAGACTGTGGAAAAGCACTTCCATTGAAAGGGGTTGCCAAGCTCCCAAGAAATTATGAGTTTCCGAAATACCAGCAAATATTTTTTCACCCAATCTTGATGATACGTGGTGGTAATGACAAGTACACAAATCAAGCTTGGCTCACCAAATTTTGTTCTTCTACGTTGAAGCGTTCGTTTACAGTAGTAGTTTTTATTTTTAGGTTTCACTCTGTTATCTCCTATATAGATAGATGAATTTGGAACTCTAAATCCAACATGGTTTGTAGTAGCTATTTGAAACTTGGCAAAATATAGGAGTTCTCAGTTTTGTCACTATGCTTTGTTTCCTCTTCAAGTAGCCCTACTCACAGACTGTGGAAAAGCAGTTTCATTGAGAAGGGTTTCCAAGCTTCTAAGAAATAACTAGTTTCCGAAATACCAGCAAATATTTTTTCACCCAATCTTGATGACACTTGGTGGTAATGATCAGGACACAAATCGCAGTTGGCTCACCAAATTTTGTCTTCTAGGTTGAAACGTTCGTCTACAGTAGCAGTTTTTATATTTAGGTTTCCCTCTGTTCTCTCCAATATAGATAGATGAATTTGGAACTCTGAATCCAACATGGTTTGTAGTAGCTCTTTGAAACTTGACAAAATAAAGTAGTTCACAGTTTTGTGTCTATGGTTTGTTTCCTCTTAAGTAGCCCTAGGCACAGACTGTGGAAAAGCACTTTCATTGAGAGGGGTTGCCAAGCTTCTAAGAAATAACGAGTTACCGAAATACCAGCAAGTATTTTTTCACCCAATCTTGATGATACTTGGTGGTAATGATCACGACACAAATCCCACGTGGCTCACCAAATTCTGTTCTTCTAGGTTGAAGCGTTCGTCTACGGTAACAGTTTTTATATTTAGATTTTCCTCTGTTCTCTCCTATATAGATAGATGAATTTGGAACTCTAAATCCAACATGGTTTGTAGTAGCTCTTTGAAACTTGACAAAATAAAGTAGTTCTCAGTTTTGTCTCTATGGTTGGTTTCCTCTTCAAGTAGCCATAAACAGAGACTGTGGAAAAGCACTTTCATTGAAAGGTGTTGCCAAGCTTCCAAGAAATTACGAGTTTCCGAAATACCGGCAAATATTTTTTCACCCAATGTTGATGATACTTGGTGGTAATGACAAGTACACAAATCCCACTTGGCTCACCAAATTTTGTTCTTCTAGGTTGAAGCGTTCGTTTACAGTAGCAGTTTTTATTTTTAGGTTTCACACTGTTCTCTCCTATATAGATAGATGAATTTGGAACTCTAAATCCAACATGGTTTGTAGTAGCACTTTGAAACTTGACAAATAAAGGAGTTATCTCTTTTGTCTCTATGATTTGTTTCTTCTTCAAGTAGCCCTAAGCAGAGACTGTTGAAAAGCACTTTCATTGAAAGGGGTTGCCAAGTTTCCAAGAAATTACGAGTTTCCGAAATACCAGCAAATATTTTTACCCACAATCTTGATGATACCTGGTGGTAATGATCAGAACTCAAGTCCCACTTGACTCACCAAATTTTGTTCTTCTAGGTTGAAGCTTTCGTTTACAGTAGCAGTTTATATTTGTAGGTTTCCCTCTGTTCTCTCCTATACAGATAGATGAATTTAGAACTCTAAGTCCAAATGGTTTCTAGTAGCTCTTTGAAACTTGACAAAATAAAGGAGTTCTCAGTTTTGTCTCTATGATTTGTTTCCTCTTCAAGTAGCCCTAAGCAGAGACTGTGGAATAGCACTTTGATTGAGAGGGTTGCCAAGTTTCAAGAAATAACGAGTTTCCGAAATACCAGCAAATATTTTTTCACCCAATCTGGATGATACGTGGTGGTAATGACAAGTACACAAATCCCACTTGGCTCACCAAATTTTGTTCTACCAGGTTGAAGCGTTCGTCTACAGTAGCAGTTTTTATATTTAGGTTTTTTTCTGTTCTCTCCTATATAGATGGATGAAATTGGAACCCTAAATCCAACATAGTTTGTAGTAGCTCTTTGAAGCTAGAAAAAAAAAGTAGTTCTCACTTTTGTCTCTATGGTTTGTTTCCTCTTCAAGTAGCCCTAAGCAGAGACTGTGGAGAAGCAGTTTCACTGAAAGGGGTTGCCAAACTTCCAGAAAATTACGAGTTTCCGAAATACCAGCAAATATTTTTTCACCCAATCTGGATGATGCGTGATGGTAATGACAAGTACACAAATCCCACATGGCTCAACAAATTTTGTTCTTCTAGGTTGAAGCGTTCGTTTCAAGTAGCAGTTTTTATTTTTGGTTTCACTCTGTTGTCTCCTATATAGATAGATGAATTTGGAACTCTAAATCCAACATGGTTTGTAGTAGCTCTTTGAAACTTGACAAAAAAAAAGTAGTTCTCAGTTTTGTCTCTAGGATTTGATTCCTCTTCAAGTAGTCCTAAGCAGAGTCTGTGGAAAAGCACTTTCATTGAAAGGGGTTGCCAATCTTCTAAAAAATAACGATATTCCGAAATACCAGCAAATATTTTTTCACCCAATCTTGATGATACGTGGTGGTAATGACAAGTAAACAAATACCACATGGCTCACCAAATTTTGTTCTTCTAGGTTGAAGCATTCGTTTCAAGTTGCAGTTTATATTTTTAGATTTTCCTCTGTTCTGTCCTATAAAGATAGATGAATTTGGAACTCTAAATCCAACATGGATTGTAGTAGCTCTTTGAAACTTGACAAAATAAAGTAGTTCTCAGTTTTGTCTCTATGATTTGTTTCCTCTTCAAGTAGGCCTAGGCAGAGACTGTGGAAAAGCACTTTCATTGAGAGGGGTTGCCAAGCTTCTAAGAAATAACTAGTTTCCGAAATACCAGCAAATATTTTTTCACCCAATCTTGATGATACTTGGTGGTAATGATAAGGACACAAATCCCACTTGGTTCACCAAATTCTGTTCTTCTAGATTGAAGCGTTCATTTACAGCAGCTGTTTATATTTTTAGGTTTCCCTCTGTTCTCTCTTATATAGATAGATGAATTTCCAACTCTAAATCCAACATGGATTGTAGTAGCTCTTTGAAACTTGACAAAATAAAGTAGTTCTCAGTTTTGTCTCTATGATTTGTTTCCTCTTCAAGTAGCCCTAGGCACAGACTGTGGAAAAGCACGTCCATTGACAGGGGTTGCCAAGCTTCTAAGAAATGATGAGTTTCCTAAATACCAGCAAATATTTTATCACCCAATCTTGATGATACGTGGTGGTAATGACAAGTACACAAATCAAGCTTGGCTCACCAAATTTTGTTCTTCTACGTTGAAGCGTTCGTTTACAGTAGTA
This sequence comes from Callospermophilus lateralis, assembly GCF_048772815.1. NCBI lineage: Eukaryota > Metazoa > Chordata > Mammalia > Rodentia > Sciuridae > Callospermophilus > Callospermophilus lateralis. Next base: position 30,881 of record NW_027518005.1, on the reverse strand, counting down.
GTTTTTATTTTTAGGTTTCACTCTGTTCTCTCCTATATAGATAGATGAATTTGGAACTCTAAATCCAACATGGTTTGTAGTAGCTATTTGAAACTTGGCAAAATATAGGAGTTCTCAGTTTTGTCACTATGCTTTGTTTCCTCTTCAAGTAGCCCTACTCACAGACTGTGGAAAAGCAGTTTCATTGAGAAGGGTTTCCAAGCTTCTAAGAAATAACTAGTTTCCGAAATACCAGCAAATATTTTTTCACCCAATCTTGATGACACTTGGTGGTAATGATCAGGACACAAATCGCAGTTGGCTCACCAAATTTTGTCTTCTAGGTTGAAACGTTCGTCTACAGTAGCAGTTTTTATATTTAGGTTTCCCTCTGTTCTCTCCAATATAGATAGATGAATTTGGAACTCTGAATCCAACATGGTTTGTAGTAGCTCTTTGAAACTTGACAAAATAAAGTAGTTCACAGTTTTGTGTCTATGGTTTGTTTCCTCTTAAGTAGCCCTAGGCACAGACTGTGGAAAAGCACTTTCATTGAGAGGGGTTGCCAAGCTTCTAAGAAATATCGAGTTACCGAAATACCAGGAAGTATTTTTACACCCAATCTTGATGATACTTGGTGGTAATGATCACGACACAAATCCCACGTGGCTCACCAAATTCTGTTCTTCTAGGTTGAAGCGTTCGTCTACGGTAACAGTTTTTATATTTAGATTTTCCTCTGTTCTCTCCTATATAGATAGATGAATTTGGAACTCTAAATCCAACATGGTTTGTAGTAGCTCTTTGAAACTTGACAAAATAAAGTAGTTCTCAGTTTTGTCTCTATGGTTGGTTTCCTCTTCAAGTAGCCATAAACAGAGACTGTGGAAAAGCACTTTCATTGAAAGGTGTTGCCAAGCTTCCAAGAAATTACGAGTTTCCGAAATACCGGCAAATATTTTTTCACCCAATGTTGATGATACTTGGTGGTAATGACAAGTACACAAATCCCACTTGGCTCACCAAATTTTGTTCTTCTAGGTTGAAGCGTTCGTTTACAGTAGCAGTTTTTATTTTTAGGTTTCACACTGTTCTCTCCTATATAGATAGATGAATTTGGAACTCTAAATCCAACATGGTTTGTAGTAGCACTTTGAAACTTGACAAATAAAGGAGTTATCTGTTTTGTCTCTATGATTTGTTTCTTCTTCAAGTAGCCCTAAGCAGAGACTGTTGAAAAGCACTTTCATTGAAAGGGGTTGCCAAGTTTCCAAGAAATTACGAGTTTCCGAAATACCAGCAAATATTTTTACCCACAATCTTGATGATACCTGGTGGTAATGATCAGAACTCAAGTCCCACTTGACTCACCAAATTTTGTTCTTCTAGGTTGAAGCTTTCGTTTACAGTAGCAGTTCATATTTGTAGGTTTCCCTCTGTTCTCTCCTATACAGATAGATGAATTTAGAACTCTAAGTCCAAATGGTTTCTAGTAGCTCTTTGAAACTTGACAAAATAAAGGAGTTCTCAGTTTTGTCTCTATGATTTGTTTCCTCTTCAAGTAGCCCTAAGCAGAGACTGTGGAATAGCACTTTGATTGAGAGGGTTGCCAAGTTTCAAGAAATAACGAGTTTCCGAAATACCAGCAAATATTTTTTCACCCAATCTGGATGATACGTGGTGGTAATGACAAGTACACAAATCCCACTTGGCTCACCAAATTTTGTTCTACCAGGTTGAAGCGTTCGTCTACAGTAGCAGTTTTTATATTTAGGTTTTTTTCTGTTCTCTCCTATATAGATGGATGAAATTGGAACCCTAAATCCAACATAGTTTGTAGTAGCTCTTTGAAGCTAGAAAAAAAAAGTAGTTCTCACTTTTGTCTCTATGGTTTGTTTCCTCTTCAAGTAGCCCTAAGCAGAGACTGTGGAGAAGCAGTTTCACTGAAAGGGGTTGCCAAACTTCCAAGAAATTACGAGTTTCCGAAGTACCAGCAAATATTTTTTCACCCAATCTGGATGATGCGTGGTGGTAATGACAAGTACACAAATCCCACATGGCTCAACAAATTTTGTTCTTCTAGGTTGAAGCGTTCGTTTCAAGTAGCAGTTTTTATTTTTGGTTTCACTCTGTTGTCTCCTATATAGATAGATGAATTTGGAACTCTAAATCCAACATGGTTTGTAGTAGCTCTTTGAAACTTGACAAAAAAAAAGTAGTTCTCAGTTTTGTCTCTAGGATTTGATTCCTCTTCAAGTAGTCCTAAGCAGAGTCTGTGGAAAAGCACTTTCATTGAAAGGGGTTGCCAATCTTCTAAAAAATAACGATATTCCGAAATACCAGCAAATATTTTTTCACCCAATCTTGATGATACGTGGTGGTAATGACAAGTAAACAAATACCACATGGCTCACCAAATTTTGTTCTTCTAGGTTGAAACATTCGTTTCAAGTTGCAGTTTATATTTTTAGATTTTCCTCTGTTCTGTCCTATAAAGATAGATGAATTTGGAACTCTAAATCCAACATGGTTTGTAGTACCTCTTTGAAACTTGACAAAATAAAGGAGTTCTCAGATTTGTCTCTATGGTTTGTTTCCTCTTCAATTAGCCATAAGCAGAGACTGTGGAAAAGCACTTCCATTGAAAGGGGTTGCCAAGCTCCCAAGAAATTATGAGTTTCCGAAATACCAGCAAATATTTTTTCACCCAATCTTGATGATACGTGGTGGTAATGACAAGTACACAAATCAAGCTTGGCTCACCAAATTTTGTTCTTCTAAGTTGAAGCGTTCGTTTACAGTAGTAGTTTTTATTTTTAGGTTTCACTCTGTTCTCTCCTATATAGATAGATGAATTTGGAACTCTAAATCCAACATGGTTTGTAGTAGCTATTTGAAACTTGGCAAAATATAGGAGTTCTCAGTTTTGTCACTATGCTTTGTTTCCTCTTCAAGTAGCCCTACTCACAGACTGTGGAAAAGCAGTTTCATTGAGAAGGGTTTCCAAGCTTCTAAGAAATAACTAGTTTCCGAAATACCAGCAAATATTTTTTCACCCAATCTTGATGACACTTGGTGGTAATGATCAGGACACAAATCGCAGTTGGCTCACCAAATTTTGTCTTCTAGGTTGAAACGTTCGTCTACAGTAGCAGTTTTTATATTTAGGTTTCCCTCTGTTCTCTCCAATATAGATAGATGAATTTGGAACTCTGAATCCAACATGGTTTGTAGTAGCTCTTTGAAACTTGACAAAATAAAGTAGTTCACAGTTTTGTGTCTATGGTTTGTTTCCTCTTAAGTAGCCCTAGGCACAGACTGTGGAAAAGCACTTTCATTGAGAGGGGTTGCCAAGCTTCTAAGAAATAACGAGTTACCGAAATACCAGCAAGTATTTTTTCACCCAATCTTGATGATACTTGGTGGTAATGATCACGACACAAATCCCACGTGGCTCACCAAATTCTGTTCTTCTAGGTTGAAGCGTTCGTCTACGGTAACAGTTTTTATATTTAGATTTTCCTCTGTTCTCTCCTATATAGATAGATGAATTTGGAACTCTAAATCCAACATGGTTTGTAGTAGCTCTTTGAAACTTGACAAAATAAAGTAGTTCTCAGTTTTGTCTCTATGGTTGGTTTCCTCTTCAAGTAGCCATAAACAGAGACTGTGGAAAAGCACTTTCATTGAAAGGTGTTGCCAAGCTTCCAAGAAATTATGAGTTTCCAAAATACCGGCAAATATTTTTTCACCCAATGTTGATGATACTTGGTGGTAATGACAAGTACACAAATCCCACTTGGCTCACCAAATTTTGTTCTTCTAGGTTGAAGCGTTCGTTTACAGTAGCAGTTTTTATTTTTAGGTTTCACACTGTTCTCTCCTATATAGATAGATGAATTTGGAACTCTAAATCCAACATGGTTTGTAGTAGCACTTTGAAACTTGACAAATAAAGGAGTTATCTGTTTTGTCTCTATGATTTGTTTCTTCTTCAAGTAGCCCTAAGCAGAGACTGTTGAAAAGCACTTTCATTGAAAGGGGTTGCCAAGTTTCCAAGAAATTACGAGTTTCCGAAATACCAGCAAATATTTTTACCCACAATCTTGATGATACCTGGTGGTAATGATCAGAACTCAAGTCCCACTTGACTCACCAAATTTTGTTCTTCTAGGTTGAAGCTTTCGTTTACAGTAGCAGTTTATATTTGTAGGTTTCCCTCTGTTCTCTCCTATACAGATAGATGAATTTAGAACTCTAAGTCCAAATGGTTTCTAGTAGCTCTTTGAAACTTGACAAAATAAAGGAGTTCTCAGTTTTGTCTCTATGATTTGTTTCCTCTTCAAGTAGCCCTAAGCAGAGACTGTGGAATAGCACTTTGATTGAGAGGGTTGCCAAGTTTCAAGAAATAACGAGTTTCCGAAATACCAGCAAATATTTTTTCACCCAATCTGGATGATACGTGGTGGTAATGACAAGTACACAAATCCCACTTGGCTCACCAAATTTTGTTCTACCAGGTTGAAGCGTTCGTCTACAGTAGCAGTTTTTATATTTAGGTTTTTTTCTGTTCTCTCCTATATAGATGGATGAAATTGGAACCCTAAATCCAACATAGTTTGTAGTAGCTCTTTGAAGCTAGAAAAAAAAAGTAGTTCTCACTTTTGTCTCTATGGTTTGTTTCCTCTTCAAGTAGCCCTAAGCAGAGACTGTGGAGAAGCAGTTTCACTGAAAGGGGTTGCCAAACTTCCAAGAAATTACGAGTTTCCGAAATACCAGCAAATATTTTTTCACCCAATCTGGATGATGCGTGATGGTAATGACAAGTACACAAATCCCACATGGCTCAACAAATTTTGTTCTTCTAGGTTGAAGCGTTCGTTTCAAGTAGCAGTTTTTATTTTTGGTTTCACTCTGTTGTCTCCTATATAGATAGATGAATTTGGAACTCTAAATCCAACATGGTTTGTAGTAGCTCTTTGAAACTTGACAAAAAAAAAGTAGTTCTCAGTTTTGTCTCTAGGATTTGATTCCTCTTCAAGTAGTCCTAAGCAGAGTCTGTGGAAAAGCACTTTCATTGAAAGGGGTTGCCAATCTTCTAAAAAATAACGATATTCCGAAATACCAGCAAATATTTTTTCACCCAATCTTGATGATACGTGGTGGTAATGACAAGTAAACAAATACCACATGGCTCACCAAATTTTGTTCTTCTAGGTTGAAGCATTCGTTTCAAGTTGCAGTTTATATTTTTAGATTTTCCTCTGTTCTGTCCTATAAAGATAGATGAATTTGGAACTGTAAATCCAACATGGTTTGTAGTACCTCTTTGAAACTTGACAAAATAAAGGAGATCTCAGATTTGTCTCTATGGTTTGTTTCCTCTTCAATTAGCCATAAGCAGAGACTGTGGAAAAGCACTTTCATTGAAAGGGGTTGCCAAGCTCCCAAGAAATTATGAGTTTCCGAAATACCAGCAAATATTTTTTCACCCAATCTTGATGATACGTGGTGGTAATGACAAGTACATAAATCCCACTTGGCTCACCAAATATTGTTCTTCTAGGTTGAAGCGTTCGTTTACAGTAGCAGTTTTTATTTTAGGTTTCACTCTGTTCTCTCCTATATAGATAGATGAATTTGGAACTCTAAATCCAACATGGTTTGTAGTAGCTCTTCGAATCTGAGCAAAATAAAGGAGTTCTCAGTTTTGTCTCTATGCTTTGTTTCCTCTTCAAGTAGCCCTACGCACAGACTGTGGAAAAGCACTTTCATTGAGAGGGGTTGCCAAGCTTCTAAGAAATAACTAGTTTTCGAAACACCAGCAAATATTTTTTCACCCAATCTTTATGATACTTGGTGGTAGTGATCAAGACACTAATCCCACATGGCTCACCAAATTATGTTCTTCTAGGTTGAAGCGTTCGTCTACAGTAGCAGTTTTTATATTTAGGTTTCACTCTGTTCTCTCCTGTATAGATAGATGATTTTGGAACTATAAATCCAACATGGATTGTAGTAGCTCTTTGAAACTTGACAAAATAAAGTAGTTCTCAGTTTTGTCTCTATGATTTGTTTCCTCTTCAAGTAGGCCTAGGCAGAGACTGTGGAAAAGCACTTTCATTGAGAGGGGTTGCCAAGCTTCTAAGAAATAACTAGTTTCCGAAATACCAGCAAATAATTTTTCACCCAATCTTGATGATACTTGGTGGTAATGATAAGGACACAAATCCCACTTGGTTCACCAAATTCTGTTCTTCTAGATTGAAGCGTTCATTTACAGCAGCTGTTTATATTTTTAGGTTTCCCTCTGTTCTCTCTTATATAGATAGATGAATTTGGAACTCTAAATCCAACATGGATTGTAGTAGCTCTTTGAAACTTGACAAAATAAAGTAGTTCTCAGTTTTGTCTCTATGATTTGTTTCCTCTTCAAGTAGCCCTAGGCACAGACTGTGGAAAAGCACTTCCATTGACAGGGGTTGCCAAGCTTCTAAGAAATGATGAGTTTCCGAAATACCAGCAAATATTTTTTTACCCAATCTTGATGATACTTGGTGGTAATGATCGGTACACAAATCCCACTTGACTCACCAAATTTTGTTCTTCTAGGTTGAAGCGTTCATTTACAGCAGCTGTTTATATTTTTAGGTTTCCCTCTGTTCTCTCTTATATAGATAAATGAATTTGGAACTCTAAATCCAACATGGTTTGTAGTAGCTCTTTGAAACTTGACAAAATAAAGGAATTCTCAGATTTGTCTCTATGGTTTGTTTCCTCTTAAAGTAGCCCTAAGCAGAGACTGTGGAACAGCACTTTCATAGAAAGGGGTTGCCAAGCTTCAAAGAAATTACCAGTTTCCGAAATACCAGCAAATATTTTTTCACCCAATCTTGATGACACCTGATGGTAATGATCGGTACACAAATCCCACTTGGCTCACCAAATTTTCTTCTTCTATGTTGAAGCGTTCGTTTACAGTAGCAGTTTTTATTTTTAGGTTTCCCTCTGTTCTCTCCTATATAGATAGATGAATTTGGAACTCTAAATCCAACATGGTTTCTAGTCGCTCTTTGAAACTTGACAAAATAAAGTAGTTCTCAGTTTTGACTCTATGCTTTGTTTTTTCTTCAAGTAGCCCTAAGCAGAGACTGTGGAAAAGCACTTTCATTGAAAGGGGTTGCCAAGCTTCCAAGAAACAACGAGTTTCCGAAATACCAGCAAATATTTTTTCACCCAATCTTGATGATACTTAGTGGTAATGATCGATACACAAATCCCACATGAGTCACCAAATTTTTTTCTTCTAGGTTGAAGCGTTTCTTTACAGGAACTGTTTATATTTTTAGGTTTCCCTCTGTTCTCCCCTATATAGATAGATGAATTTGGAACTCTAAATCCAACATGGTTTGTTGTTGCTCTTTGAATCTTGAAAAAATAAAGGAGTTCTCAGTTTTGTCTCTATGGTTTTTCTCCTCTTCAAGTAGCCCTAGGCACAGACTTTGGAATAGCACTTTCATTGAGAGGGTTGCCAAGCTTCAAGAAATAACGAGTTTCCGAAATACCAGCAAATATTTTTTCACCCAATCTTGATGATACGTGGTGGTAATGACAAGTACACAAATCCCATTTGGCTCACCAAATTTTGTTCTACCAGGTTGAAGCGTTCGTCTACAGTAGCAGTATTTATATTTAGGTTTCCTTCTGTTCTCTCCTATATAGATGGATGAAATTGGAACCCTAAATCCAACATGGTTTGTAGTAGCTCTTTGAAGCTAGAAAAAAAAAAGTAGTTCTCACTTTTGTCTCTATGGTTTGTTTCCTTTCAAGTAGCCTTAAGCAGAGACTGTGGAGAAGCAGTTTCACTGAAAGGGATTGCCAAACTTCCAAGAAATTACGAGTTTCCGAAATACCAGCAAATATTTTTTCACCCAATCTGGATGATGCGTGGTGGTAATGACAAGTACACAAATCCCACATGGCTCAACAAATTTTGTTCTTCTAGGTTGAAGCGTTCGATTCAAGAAGCAGTTTTTATTTTTGGTTTCACTCTGTTGTCTCCTATATAGATAGATGAATTTGGAACTCTAAATCCAACATGGTTTGTAGTAGCTCTTTGAAACTTGACAAAAAAAAGTAGTTCTCAGTTTTGTCTCTAGGATTTGATTCCTCTTCAAGTAGTCCTAAGCAGAGTCTGTGGAAAAGCACTTTCATTGAAAGGGGTTGCCAATCTTCTAAAAAATAACGATATTCCGAAATACCAGCAAATATTTTTTCACCCAATCTTGATGATACGTGGTGGTAATGACAAGTACACAAATGCCACATGGCTCACCAAATTTTGTTCTTCTAGGTTGAAGCGTTCGTTTCAAGTTGCAGTTTATATTTTTAGGTTTCCCTCTGTTCTGTCCTATAAAGATAGATGAATTTGGAACTCTAAATCCAACATGGTTTGTAGTAGCTCTTTGAAACTTGACAAAATAAAGGAGTTCTCAGATTTGTTTGTATGGTTTGTTTCCTCTTCAAGTATCTCTAGGCACAGACTGTGGAAAAGCACTTTCATTGAAAAGGGTTTCCAAGCTTCCAAGAAATAACGATATTCCGAATTACCGGCAAATATTTTTTCACCCTATCTTGATGATACGGGGTGGTAATGACAAGTACACTAATCCCACTTGGCTCACCAAATTTTATTCTTCTAGGTTGAAGCGTTCGTCTACAGTAGTCGTTTTATATTTAGGTTTCACTCTGTTCTCTTCTATATAGATAGATGAAATTGGAACTCTAAATCCACCATGGTTGGTAGTAGCTCTTTGAAACGTGACAAAATAAAGGAGTTCTCCGTTTTGTCTCTATGGTTTTTCTCCTCTTCAAGTAGCCCTAGGCACAGACTTTGGAGTAGCACTTTCATTGAGAGGGTTGCCAAGCTTCAAGAAATAACGAGTTTCCGAAATACCAGCAAATATTTTTTCACCCAATCTGGATGATACGTGGTGGTAATGACAAGTACACAAATCCCACTTGGCTCACCAAATTTTCTTCTTCTATGTTGAAGCGTTCGTTTACAGTAGCAGTTTTTATTTTTAGGTTTCCCTCTGTTCTCTCCTATATAGATAGATGAATTTGGAACTCTAAATCCAACATGGTTTCTAGTCGCTCTTTGAAACTTGACAAAATAAAGTAGTTCTCAGTTTTGACTCTATGCTTTGTTTTTTCTTCAAGTAGCCCTAAGCAGAGACTGTGGAAAAGCACTTTCATTGAAAGGGGTTGCCAAGCTTCCAAGAAACAACGAGTTTCCGAAATACCAGCAAATATTTTTTCACCCAATCTTGATGATACTTAGTGGTAATGATCGATACACAAATCCCACATGAGTCACCAAATTTTTTTCTTCTAGGTTGAAGCGTTTCTTTACAGGAACTGTTTATATTTTTAGGTTTCCCTCTGTTCTCCCCTATATAGATAGATGAATTTGGAACTCTAAATCCAACATGGTTTGTTGTTGCTCTTTGAAACTTGAAAAAATAAAGGAGTTCTCAGTTTTGTCTCTATGGTTTTTCTCCTCTTCAAGTAGCCCTAGGCACAGACTTTGGAATAGCACTTTCATTGAGAGGGTTGCCAAACTTCAAGAAATAACGAGTTTCCGAAATACCAGCAAATATTTTTTCACCCAATCTTGATGATACGTGGTGGTAATGACAAGTACACAAATCCCATTTGGCTCACCAAATTTTGTTCTACCAGGTTGAAGCGTTCGTCTACAGTAGCAGTATTTATATTTAGGTTTCCTTCTGTTCTCTCCTATATAGATGGATGAAATTGGAACCCTAAATCCAACATGGTTTGTAGTAGCTCTTTGAAGCTAGAAAAAAAAAAGTAGTTCTCACTTTTGTCTCTATGGTTTGTTTCCTCTTCAAGTAGCCTTAAGCAGAGACTGTGGAGAAGCAGTTTCACTGAAAGGGATTGCCAAACTTCCAAGAAATTACGAGTTTCCGAAATACCAGCAAATATTTTTTCACCCAATCTGGATGATGCGTGGTGGTAATGACAAGTACACAAATCCCACATGGCTCAACAAATTTTGTTCTTCTAGGTTGAAGCGTTCGATTCAAGAAGCAGTTTTTATTTTTGGTTTCACTCTGTTGTCTCCTATATAGATAGATGAATTTGGAACTCTAAATCCAACATGGTTTGTAGTAGCTCTTTGAAACTTGACAAAAAAAAGTAGTTCTCAGTTTTGTCTCTAGGATTTGATTCCTCTTCAAGTAGTCCTAAGCAGAGTCTGTGGAAAAGCACTTTCATTGAAAGGGGTTGCCAATCTTCTAAAAAATAACGATATTCCGAAATACCAGCAAATATTTTTTCACCCAATCTTGATGATACGTGGTGGTAATGACAAGTACACAAATGCCACATGGCTCACCAAATTTTGTTCTTCTAGGTTGAAGCGTTCGTTTCAAGTTGCAGTTTATATTTTTAGGTTTCCCTCTGTTCTGTCCTATAAAGATAGATGAATTTGGAACTCTAAATCCAACATGGTTTGTAGTAGCTCTTTGAAACTTGACAAAATAAAGGAGTTCTCAGATTTGTTTGTATGGTTTGTTTCCTCTTCAAGTATCTCTAGGCACAGACTGTGGAAAAGCACTTTCATTGAAAAGGGTTTCCAAGCTTCCAAGAAATAACGATATTCCGAATTACCGGCAAATATTTTTTCACCCTATCTTGATGATACGGGGTGGTAATGACAAGTACACTAATCCCACTTGGCTCACCAAATTTTATTCTTCTAGGTGAAGCGTTCGTCTACAGTAGTCGTTTTATATTTAGGTTTCACTCTGTTCTCTTCTATATAGATAGATGAAATTGGAACTCTAAATCCACCATGGTTGGTAGTAGCTCTTTGAAACGTGACAAAATAAAGGAGTTCTCCGTTTTGTCTCTATGGTTTTTCTCCTCTTCAAGTTGCCCTAGGCACAGACTTTGGAGTAGCACTTTTCATTGAGAGGGTGCCAAGCTTCAAGAAATAACGAGTTTCCGAAATACCAGCAAATATTTTTTCACCCAATCTGGATGATACGTGGTGGAATGACAAGTACACCAAATCCCACTTGGCTCACCAAATTTTGTTCTACCAGGTTGAAGATTTCGTCTACAGTAGCAGTTTTTATATTTAGGTTTCCTTCTGTTCTCTCCTATATAGATGGATGAAATTGGAACCCTAAATCCTACATTGGTTTGTAGTAGCTCTTTGAAGCTAGAAAAAAAAGTAGTTCTCAGTTTTGTCTCTAGATTTGTTTTCCTCTCAAGTAGCCCTAAGCAGAGACTGTGGAGAAGCACTTTCATTGAAAGGGGTTGCCAAACTTCCAAGAAACTACGAGTTTCCGAAATACCAGCAAATATTTTTTCCCCCAATCTTGATGATATGTGGTGGTAATGACATGTACACAAATCCACATGGCTCAACAAATTTTGTTCTTCTAGGTTGAAGCGTTCGTTTCAAGTAGCAGTTTTATTTTTGGTTTCACTCTGTTCTCTCCTATATAGATAGATGAATTTGGAACTCTAAATGCAACGTGGTTTGTAGTAGCTCTTTGAAACTTGACAAAAAAAAAGTAGTTCTTACTTTTGTCTCTATGATTTGATTCCTCTTCAAGTAGTCCTCAGCAGAGACTGTAGATTAGCACTTTCCTTGAAAGGGGTTGAAAATCTTCTAAGAAATAACAATATTCCGAAATATCAGTGAATATTTTTTCACCCAATCTTGATGATACGTGGTGGTAATGATCGGTACACAAATCGTACTTGGCTCACCAAATTTTGTTCTTCTAGGTTTAAGCGTTTGTTTACAGTTGCAGTTTTTATTTTTAGGTTTCACTCTGTTCTCTCCTATGTAGATAAATGAATTTGGAACTCTAAATGCAACATGGTTTGTAGTAGCTCTTTGAAACGTGACAAAATGAAGGAGTTCTCAGTTTTGTCTCTGTGGTTTTTTTCCTCTTCAAGTAGCCCTAGGCACAGACTTTGGAAAAGCACTTTCATTGAGAGGGGTTGCCAATCTTCTAAGAAATAACGATATTCCGAAATACCAGCAAATATTTTTTCACCCAATCTTGATGATACGTGGTGGTAATGACAAGTACACAAATCCCACTTGGCTTACCAAATTTTGTTCTTCTAGGTTGAAGCGTTCGTCTACAGTAGCAGTTTTAATATTTAGGTTTCACTCTGTTCTCTCCTATATAAATAGATGAATTTGGAACTCTAAATCCAACATGGTTTGTAGTAGCTCTTTGAAACTTGACAAAATAAAGTAGTTCTCAGTTTTGTCTCTATGATTTGTTTCCTCTTCAAGTAGCCCTAGGCACAGACTGTGGAAAAGCACTTTCATTGAGAGGGGGTGCCAAGCTTCTAAGAAATAACGAGTTTCCGAAATACCAGCAAATATTTTTTCACCCAATCTAGAGGATACTTGGTGGTAATGATCAGGACACAAATCCCACTTGGCTCACCAAATTTTGTTCTTCTAGGTTAAAGCGTTCGTCTACAGTAGTCGTTTTTATATTTAGGTTTCACCTCTGTTCTCTTCTTTATAGATAGATGAAATTGGAACTCTAAATCCAACATGGTTTGTAGTTGCTCTTTGAAACGTGACAAAATAAATGAGTCTCCGTTTTGTCTCTATGGTTTTTCTCCTCTTCAAGTAGCCTAGGCACAGATTTTGGAATAGCACTTTCATTGAGAGGGTTGCCAAGCTTCAAGAAATAACGAGTTTCCGAAATACCAGCAATATTTTTTCACCCAATCTGGATGATACGTGGTCGTAATGACAAGTAACAAATCCACACTTGGTTCACCAAATTTTGTTCTACCAGGTTGAAGAGTTCGTCTACAGTAGCAGTTTTTATATTTAGGTTTCCTTCTGTTCTCTCCTATATAGATGGATGAAATTGGAACCCTAAATCCAACATGGTTTGTGGTAGCTCTTTGAAGCTAGAAAAAAAAAGTAGTTCTCACTTTTGTCTCTATGGTTTGTTTCCTCTCAAGTAGCCCTAAGCAGAGACTGTGGAGAAGCAGTTTCACTGAAAGGGTTGCCAAACTTCCAAGAAATTACGAGTTTCCGAAATACCAGCAAATATTTTTTCACCCAATCTGGATGATGCGTGGTGGTAATGACAAGTACACAAATCCCCACATGGCTCAACAATTTTGTTCTTCTAGGTTGAAGCGTTCGTTTCAAGTAGCAGTTTTTATTTTTGGTTTCACTCTGTTGTCTCCTATATGATAGATGAATTTGGAACTCTAAATCCAACATGGTTTGTAGTAGCTCTTTGAAACTTGACAAAAAAAAAACTAGTTCTCAGTTTTGTCTCTAGGATTTGATTCCTCTTTAAGTAGTCCTAAGCAGAGTCTGTGGAAAAGCACTTTCATTGAAAGGGGTTGCCAATCTTCTAAAAAATAACGATATCCGAAATACCAGCAAATATTTTTTCACCCAATCTTGATGATACGTGGTGGTAATGACAAGTACCCAAATACCACATGGCTCACCAAATTTTGTTCTTCTAGTTTGAAGCGTTCGTTTCAAGTTGCAGTTTATATTTTAGGTTTTCCCCCTCTGTTCTGTCCTATAAAGATAGATGAATTTGGAACTTTAAATCCAACATGGTTGTAGTAGCTCTTTGAAACTTGACAAACTAAAGGAGTTCTCAGATTTGATTGTATGGTTTGTTTCCTCTTCAAGTATCTCTAGGCACAGACTGTGGAAAAGCACTTTCATTGAAAAGGGTTTCCAAGCTACCAAGAAATAACCATATTCCGAATTACCAGCAAATATTTCTCACCCTATCTTGATGATACGGGGTGGTAATGACAAGTACACTAATCCCACTTGGCTCACCAAATTTTATTCTGCAGGTTGAAGCGTTCGTCTACAGTAGTCGTTTTATATTTAGGTTTCACTCTATTCTCTTCTATATAGATAGATGAAATTGGAACTCTAAATCCAACATGGTTTGTAGTAGCTCTTTGAAACGTGACAAAATAAAGGAGTTCTCCGTTTTGTCTCTATGGTTTTTCCTCCTCTTCAAGTAGCCTAGGCACAGACTTGGAGTAGCATTTCATTGAGAGGGTGCCAAGCTTCAAGAAATAACGAGTTTCCGAAATACCAGCAAATATTTTTTCACCCAATCTGACGATACGTTGTGGTAATGACAAGTACACAAAATCTCACTTGGCTCACCAAATTTTGTTCTACCAGGTTGAAGCTTTCGTCTACAGTAGCAGTTATTATATTTAGGTTTCCTTCTGTTCTCTCCTATATAGATGGATGAAATTGGAACCCTAAATCCAACATGGTGTTGTAGTAGCTCTTTGAAGCTAGAAAAAAAGTAGTTCCCAGTTTTTTCTCTATGGTTTGTTTCCTCTTTAAGTAGCCCTAAGCAGAGACTGTGGAGAAGCACTTTCATTGAAAGAGGTTGCCAAACTTCCAAGAAACTACAGGTTTCCGAAATACCAGCAAATATTTTTTCCCCCAATCTTGATGATATGTGGTGGTAATGACAAGTACCACAATCCCACATGGCTCAACAAATTTTGTTCTTCTAGGTTGAAGCGTTCGTTTCAAGTAGCAGTTTCATTTTTGGTTTCACTCTGTTCTCTCCTATATAGATAGATGAATTTGGAACTCTAAATGCAACGTGGTTTGTAGTAGCTCTTTGAAACTTGACAAAAAAAAAGTAGTTCTTAGTTTTGTCTCTATGATTTGATTCCTCTTCAAGTAGTCCCTCAGCAGAGACTGTAGATTACCACTTTCATTGAAAGGGGTTGAAAATCTTCTAAGAAATAACAATATTCCGAAATATCAGTGAATATTTTTTCACCCAATCTTGATGATACGTGGTGGTAATGATCGGTACACAAATCGTACTTGGCTCACCAAATTTTGTTCTTCTAGGTTTAAGCGTTTGTTTCACAGTTGCAGTTTTTATTTTTAGGTTTAACTCTGTTCTCTCCTATGTAGATAAATGATTTGGAACTCTAAATGCAACATGGTTTGTAGTAGCTCTTTGAAACGTGACAAAATGAAGGAGTTCTCAGTTTTGTCTCTGTGGTTTTTTTCCTCTTCAAGTAGCCTAGGCACAGACTTTGGAAAAGCACTTTCATTGAGAGGGGGTTGCCAATCTTCTAAGAAATAAGAATATTCCGAAAATACCAGCAAATATTTTTTCACCCAATCTTGATGATACGTGGTGGTAATGACAAGTACACAAATCCCCACTTGGCTTACCAATTTTGTTCTTCTAGGTTTAAGCATTCGTTTCAAGTTGCAGTTTATATTTTTAGATTTTCCTCTGTTCTGTCCTATAAAGATAGATGAATTTGGAACTCTAAATCCAACATGGATTGTAGTAGCTCTTTGAAACTTGACAAAATAAAGTAGTTCTCAGTTTTGTCTCTATGATTTGTTTCCTCTCAAGTCGGCCTAGGCAGAGACTGTGGAAAAGCACTTTCATTGAGAGGGGTTGCCAAGCTTCTAAGAAATAACTAGTTTCCGAAATACCAGCAAATATTTTTTCACCCAATCTTGATGATACTTGGTGGTAATGATAAGGACACAAATCCACTTGGTTCACCAAATTCTGTTCTTCTAGATTGAAGCGTTCATTTACAGCAGCTGTTTATATTTTTAGGTTTCCCTCTGTTCTCTCTTATATAGATAGATGAATTTGGAACTCTAAATCCAACATGGATTGTAGTAGCTCTTTGAAACTTGACAAAATAAAGTAGTTCTCAGTTTTGTCTCTATATTTGTTTCCTCTTCAAGTAGCCCTAGGCACAGACTGTGGAAAAGCACGTCCATTGACAGGGGTTGCCAAGCTTCTAAGAAATGATGAGTTTCCGAAATACCAGCAAATATTTTATCAACCAATCTTGATGATACGTGGTGGTAATGACAAGTACACAAATCAAGCTTGGCTCACCAAATTTTGTTTCTTCTACGTTGAAGGCGTTCGTTTACAGTAGTAGTTTTTATTTTTAGGTTTCACTCTGTTCTCTCCTATATAGATAGATGAATTTGGAACTCTAAATCCAACATGGTTTGTAGTAGCTATTTGAAACTTGGCAAAATATAGGAGTTCTCAGTTTTGTCACTATGCTTTGTTTCCTCTTCAAGTAGCCCTACTCACAGACTGTGGAAAAGCAGTTTCATTGAGAAGGGTTTCCAAGCTTCTAAGAAATAACTAGGTTTCCGAAATACCAGCAAATATTTTTTCACCCAATCTTGATGACACTTGGTGGTAATGATCAGGACACAAATCGCAGTTGGCTCACCAAATTTTGTCTTCTAGGTTGAAACGTTCGTCTACAGTAGCAGTTTTTATATTTAGGTTTCCCTCTGTTCTCTCCAATATAGATAGATGAATTTGGAACTCTGAATCCAACATGGTTTGTAGTAGCTCTTTGAAACTTGACAAAATAAAGTAGTTCACAGTTTTGTGTCTATGGTTTGTTTCCTCTTAAGTAGCCCTAGGCACAGACTGTGGAAAAGCACTTTCATTGAGAGGGGTTGCCAAGCTTCTAAGAAATAACGAGTTACCGAAATACCAGGAAGTATTTTTCACCCAATCTTGATGATACTTGGTGGTAATGATCACGACACAAATCCCACGTGGCTCACCAAATTCTGTTCTTCTAGGTTGAAGCGTTCGTCTACGGTAACAGTTTTTATATTTAGATTTTTCCTCTGTTCTCTCCTATATAGATAGATGAATTTGGAACTCTAAATCCAACATGGTTTGTAGTAGCTCTTTGAAACTTGACAAAATAAAGTAGTTCTCAGTTTTGTCTCTATGGTTGGTTTCCTCTTCAAGTAGCCATAAACAGAGACTGTGGAAAAGCACTTTCATTGAAAGGTGTTGCCAAGCTTCCAAGAAATTACGAGTTTCCGAAATACCGGCAAATATTTTTTCACCCAATGTTGATGATACTTGGTGGTAATGACAAGTACACAAATCCCACTTGGCTCACCAAATTTTGTTCTTCTAGGTTGAAGCGTTCGTTTACAGTAGCAGTTTTTATTTTTAGGTTTCACACTGTTCTCTCCTATATAGATAGATGAATTTGGAACTCTAAATCCAACATGGTTTGTAGTAGCACTTTGAAACTTGACAAATAAAGGAGTTATCTGTTTTGTCTCTATGATTTGTTTCTTCTTCAAGTAGCCCTAAGCAGAGACTGTTGAAAAGCACTTTCATTGAAAGGGGTTGCCAAGTTTCCAAGAAATTACGAGTTTCCGAAATACCAGCAAATATTTTTACCCACAATCTTGATGTTACCTGGTGGTAATGATCAGAACTCAAGTCCCACTTGACTCACCAAATTTTGTTCTTCTAGGTTGAAGCTTTCGTTTACAGTAGCAGTTTATATTTGTAGGTTTCCCTCTGTTCTCTCCTATACAGATAGATGAATTTAGAAATCTAAGTCCAAATGGTTTCTAGTAGCTCTTTGAAACTTGACAAAATAAAGGAGTTCTCAGTTTTGTCTCTATGATTTGTTTCCTCTTCAAGTAGCCCTAAGCAG
The DNA here is from genome assembly GCF_048772815.1 of Callospermophilus lateralis. Taxonomy (NCBI): domain Eukaryota; kingdom Metazoa; phylum Chordata; class Mammalia; order Rodentia; family Sciuridae; genus Callospermophilus; species Callospermophilus lateralis. The sequence continues at coordinate 13,322 of NW_027518005.1, read as the reverse complement.
AGACTGTGGAATAGCACTTTGATTGAGAGGGTTGCCAAGTTTCAAGAAATAACGAGTTTCCGGAATACCAGCAAATATTTTTTCACCCAATCTGGATGATACGTGGTGGTAATGACAAGTACACAAATCCCACTTGGCTCACCAAATTTTGTTCTACCAGGTTGAAGCGTTTGTCTACAGTAGCAGTTTTTATATTTAGGTTTTTTTCTGTTCTCTCCTATATAGATGGATGAAATTGGAACCCTAAATCCAACATAGTTTGTAGTAGCTCTTTGAAGCTAGAAAAAAAAAGTAGTTCTCACTTTTGTCTCTATGGTTTGTTTCCTCTTCAAGTAGCCCTAAGCAGAGACTGTGGAGAAGCAGTTTCACTGAAAGGGGTTGCCAAACTTCCAAGAAATTACGAGTTTCCGAAATACCAGCAAATATTTTTTCACCCAATCTGGATGATGCGTGGTGGTAATGACAAGTACACAAATCCCACATGGCTCAACAAATTTTGTTCTTCTAGGTTGAAGCGTTCGTTTCAAGTAGCAGTTTTTATTTTTGGTTTCACTCTGTTGTCTCCTATATAGATAGATGAATTTGGAACTCTAAATCCAACATGGTTTGTAGTAGCTCTTTGAAACTTGACAAAAAAAAAGTAGTTCTCAGTTTTGTCTCTAGGATTTGATTCCTCTTCAAGTAGTCCTAAGCAGAGTCTGTGGAAAAGCACTTTCATTGAAAGGGTTGCCAATCTTCTAAAAAATAACGATATTCCGAAATACCAGCAAATATTTTTTCACCCAATCTTGATGATACGTGGTGGTAATGACAAGTAAACAAATACCACATGGCTCACCAAATTTTGTTCTTCTAGGTTGAAGCATTCGTTTCAAGTTGCAGTTTATATTTTTAGATTTTCCTCTGTTCTGTCCTATAAAGATAGATGAATTTGGAACTCTAAATCCAACATGGTTTGTAGTACCTCTTTGAAACTTGACAAAATAAAGGAGTTCTCAGATTTGTCTCTATGGTTTGTTTCCTCTTCAATTAGCCATAAGCAGAGACTGTGGAAAAGCACTTTCATTGAAAGGGGTTGCCAAGCTCCCAAGAAATTATGAGTTTCCGAAATACCAGCAAATATTTTTTCACCCAATCTTGATGATACGTGGTGGTAATGACAAGTACATAAATCCCACTTGGCTCACCAAATATTGTTCTTCTAGGTTGAAGCGTTCGTTTACAGTAGCAGTTTTTATTTTAGGTTTCACTCTGTTCTCTCCTATATAGATAGATGAATTTGGAACTCTAAATCCAACATGGTTTGTAGTAGCTCTTTGAATCTGAGCAAAATAAAGGAGTTCTCAGTTTTGTCTCTATGCTTTGTTTCTCTTCAAGTAGCCCTACGCACAGACTGTGGAAAAGCACTTTCATTGAGAGGGTTGCCAAGCTTCTAAGAAATAACTAGTTTTCGAAACACCAGCAAATATTTTTTCACCCATCTTTATGATACTTGGTGGTAGTGATCAGGACACTAATCCCACATGGCTCACCAAATTATGTTCTTCTAGGTTGAAGCGTTCGTCTACAGTAGCAGTTTTTATATTTAGGTTTCACTCTGTTCTCTCCTATATAGATAGATGATTTGGAACTCTAAATCCAACATGGATTGTAGTAGCTCTTTGAAACTTGACAAAATAAAGTAGTTCTCAGTTTTGTCTCTATGATTTGTTTCCTCTTCAAGTAGGCCTAGGCAGAGACTGTGGAAAAGCACTTTCATTGAGAGGGGTTGCCAAGCTTCTAAGAAATAACTAGATTCCCGAATACCAGCAAATATTTTTCACCCAATCTTGATGATACTTGGTGGTAATGATAAGGACACAAATCCCACTTGGTTCACCAAATTCTGTTCTTCTAGATTGAAGCGTTCATTTACAGCAGCTGTTTATATTTTTAGGTTTCCTCTGTTCTCTCTTATATAGATAGATGAATTTGGAACTCTAAATCCAACATGGATTGTAGTAGCTCTTTGAAACTTGACAAAATAAAGTAGTTCTCAGTTTGTCTCTATGATTTGTTTCCTCTTCAAGTAGCCCTAGGCACAGACTGTGGAAAAGCACTTCCATTGACAGGGGTTGCCAAGCTTCTAAGAAATGATGAGTTTCCGAAATACCAGCAAATATTTTTTTACCCAATCTTGATGATACTTGGTGGTAATGATCGGTACACAAATCCCACTTGACTCACCAAATTTTGTTCTTCTAGGTTGAAGCGTTCATTTACAGCAGCTGTTTATATTTTTAGGTTTCCCTCTGTTCTCTCTTATATAGATAGATGAATTTGGAACTCTAAATCCAACATGTTTGTAGTAGCTCTTTGAAACTTGACAAAATAAAGGATTCTCAGATTGTCTCTATGGTTTGTTTCCTCTTAAAGTAGCCTAAGCAGAGACTGTGGAACAGCACTTTCATTGAAAGGGGTTGCCAAGCTTCCAAGAAATTACCAGTTTCCGAAATACCAGCAAATATTTTTTCACCCAATCTTGATGACACCTGATGGTAATGATCGGTACACAAATCCCACTTGGCTCACCAAATTTTCTTCTTCTATGTTGAAGCGTTCGTTTACAGTAGCAGTTTTTATTTTTAGGTTTCCCTCTGTTCTCTCCTATATAGATAGATGAATTTGGAACTCTAAATCCAACATGGTTTCTAGTCGCTCTTTGAAACTTGACAAAATAAAGTAGTTCTCAGTTTTGAATCTATGCTTTGTTTTTTCTTCAAGTAGCCCTAAGCCAGAGACTGTGGAAAAGCACTTTCATTGAAAGGGGTTGCCAAGCTTCCAAGAAACAACGAGTTTCCGAAATACCAGCAAATATTTTTTCACCCAATCTTGATGATACTTAGTGGTAATGATCGATACACAAATCCACTTGAGTCACCAAATTTTTTTCTTCTAGGTTGAAGCGTTTCTTTACAGGAACTGTTTATATTTTTAGGTTTCCCTCTGTTCTCCCTATATAGATAGATGAATTTGGAACTCTAAATCCAACATGGTTTGTTGTTGCTCTTTGAAACTTGAAAAAATAAAGGAGTTCTCAGTTTTGTCTGTATGGTTTTTCTCCTCTTTCAAGTAGCCCTAGGCACAGACTTTGGAATAGCACTTTCATTGAGAGGGTTGCCAAGCTTCAAGAAATAACGAGTTTCCGAAATACCAGCAAATATTTTTTCACCCAATCTTGATGATACGTGGTGGTAATGACAAGTACACAAATCCCATTTGGCTCACCCAAATTTTGTTCTACCAGGTTGAAGCGTTCGTCTACAGTAGCAGTATTTATATTTAGGTTTCCTTCTGTTCTCTCCTATATAGATGGATGAAATTGGAACCCTAAATCCAACATGGTTTGTAGTAGCTCTTTGAAGCTAGAAAAAAAAAGTAGTTCTCACTTTTGTCTCTATGGTTTGTTTCCTCTTCAAGTAGCCCTAAGCAGAGACTGTGGAGAAGCAGTTTCACTGAAAGGGATTGCCAAACTTCCAAGAAATTACGAGTTTCCGAAATACCAGCAAATATTTTTTCACCCAATCTGGATGATGCGTGGTGGTAATGACAAGTACACAAATCCCACATTGCTCAACAAATTTTGTTCTTCTAGGTTGAAGCGTTCGATTCAAGAAGCAGTTTTTATTTTTGGTTTCACTCTGTTGTCTCCTATATAGATAGATGAATTTGGAACTCTAAATCCAACATGGTTTGTAGTAGCTCTTTGAAACTTGACAAAAAAAAGTAGTTCTCAGTTTTGTCTCTAGGATTTGATTCCTCTTCAAGTAGTCCTAAGCAGAGTCTGTGGAAAAGCACTTTCATTGAAAGGGGTTGCCAATCTTCTAAAAAATAATGATATTCCGAAATACCAGCAAATATTTTTTCACCCAATCTTGATGACACCTGATGGTAATGATCGGTACACAAATCCCACTTGGCTCACCAAATTTTCTTCTTCTATGTTGAAGCGTTCGTTTACAGTAGCAGTTTTTATTTTTAGGGTTTCCCTCTGTTCTCTCCTATATAGATAGATGAATTTGGAACTCTAAATCCAACATGGTTTCTAGTCGCTCTTTGAAACTTGACAAAATAAAGTAGTTCTCAGTTTTGAATCTATGCTTTGTTTTTTCTTCAAGTAGCCCTAAGCAGAGACTGTGGAAAAGCACTTTCATTGAAAGGGGTTGCCAAGCTTCCAAGAAACAACGAGTTTCCGAAATACCAGCAAATATTTTTTCACCCAATCTTGATGATACTTAGTGGTAATGATCGATACACAAATCCCACTTGAGTCACCAAATTTTTTTCTTCTAGGTTGAAGCGTTTCTTTACAGGAACTGTTTATATTTTTAGGTTTCCCTCTGTTCTCCCCTATATAGATAGATGAATTTGGAACTCTAAATCCAACATGGTTTGTTGTTGCTCTTTGAAACTTGAAAAAATAAAGGAGTTCTCAGTTTTGTCTGTATGGTTTTTCTCCTCTTCAAGTAGCCCTAGGCACAGACTTTGGAATAGCACTTTCATTGAGAGGGTTGCCAAGCTTCAAGAAATAACGAGTTCCGAAATACCAGCAAATATTTTTTCACCCAATCTTGATGATACGTGGTGGTAATGACAAGTACACAAATCCCATTTGGCTCACCAAATTTTGTTCTACCAGGTTGAAGCGTTCGTCTACAGTAGCAGTATTTATATTTAGGTTTCCTTCTGTTCTCTCCTATATAGATGGATGAAATTGGAACCCTAAATCCAACATGGTTTGTAGTAGCTCTTTGAAACTTGACAAAATAAAGGAATTCTCAGATTTGTCTCTATGGTTTGTTTCCTCTTAAAGTAGCCCTAAGCAGAGACTGTGGAACAGCACTTTCATTGAAAGGGGTTGCCAAGCTTCCAAGAAATTACCAGTTTCCGAAATACCAGCAAATATTTTTTCACCCAATCTTGATGACACCTGATGGTAATGATCGGTACACAAATCCCACTTGGCTCACCAAATTTTCTTCTTCTATGTTGAAGCGTTCGTTTACAGTAGCAGTTTTTATTTTTAGGTTTCCCTCTGTTCTCTCCTATATAGATAGATGAATTTGGAACTCTAAATCCAACATGGTTTCTAGTCGCTCTTTGAAACTTGACAAAATAAAGTAGTTCTCAGTTTTGAATCTATGCTTTGTTTTTTCTTCAAGTAGCCCTAAGCAGAGACTGTGGAAAAGCACTTTCATTGAAAGGGGTTGCCAAGCTTCCAAGAAACAACGAGTTTCCGAAATACCAGCAAATATTTTTTCACCCAATCTTGATGATACTTAGTGGTAATGATCGATACACAAATCCCACTTGAGTCACCAAATTTTTTTCTTCTAGGTTGAAGCGTTTCTTTACAGGAACTGTTTATATTTTTAGGTTTCCCTCTGTTCTCCCCTATATAGATAGATGAATTTGGAACTCTAAATCCAACATGTTTGTTGTTGCTCTTTGAAACTTGAAAAATAAAGGAGTTCTCAGTTTTGTCTGTATGGTTTTTCTCCTCTTCAAGTAGCCCTAGGCACAGACTTTGGAATAGCACTTTCATTGAGAGGGTTGCCAAGCTTCAAGAAATAACGAGTTTCCGAAATACCAGCAAATATTTTTTCACCCAATCTTGATGATACGTGGTGGTAATGACAAGTACACAAATCCCATTTGGCTCACCAAATTTGTTCTACCAGGTTGAAGCGTTCGTCTACAGTAGCAGTATTTATATTTAGGTTTCCTTCTGTTCTCTCCTATATAGATGGATGAAATTGGAACCCTAAATCCAACATGGTTTGTAGTAGCTCTTTGAAGCTAGAAAAAAAAAGTAGTTCTCACTTTTGTCTCTATGGTTTGTTTCCTCTTCAAGTAGCCCTAAGCAGAGACTGTGGAGAAGCAGTTTCACTGAAAGGGATTGCCAAACTTCCAAGAAATTACGAGTTTCCGAAATACCAGCAATATTTTTTCACCCAATCTGGATGATGCGTGGTGGTAATGACAAGTACACAAAATCCCACATGGCTCAACAAATTTTGTTCTTCTAGGTTGAAGCGTTCGATTCAAGAAGCAGTTTTTATTTTGGTTTCACTCTGTTGTCTCCTATAAGATAGATGAATTTGGACTCTAAATCCAACATGGTTTGTAGTAGCTCTTTGAAACTTGACAAAAAAAAGTAGTTCTCAGTTTTGTCTCTAGGATTTGATTCCTCTTCAAGTAGTCCTAAGCAGAGTCTGTGGAAAAGCACTTAGGGGTTGCCAATCTTCTAAAAAATAATGATATTCCGAAATACCAGCAAATATTTTTTCACCCAATCTTGATGATACGTGGTGGTAATGACAAGTACACAAATGCCACATGGCTCACCAAATTTTGTTCTTCTAGGTTGAAGCGTTCGTTTCAAGTTGCAGTTTATATTTTTAGGTTTCCCTCTGTTCTGTCCTATAAAGATAGATGAATTTGGAACTCTAAATCCAACATGGTTTGTAGTAGCTCTTTGAAACTTGACAAAATAAAGGAGTTCTCAGATTTGTTTGTATGGTTTGTTTCCTCTTCAAGTATCTCTAGGCACAGAATGTGGAAAAGCACTTTCATTGAAAAGGGTTTCCAAGCTTCCAAGAAATAACGATATTCCGAATTACCGGCAAATATTTTTTCACCCTATCTTGATGATACGGGGTGGTAATGACAAGTACACTAATCCCACTTGGCTCACCTAATTTTATTCTTCTAGGTTGAAGCGTTCGTCTACAGTAGTCGTTTTATATTTAGGTTTCACTCTGTTCTCTTCTATATAGATAGATGAAATTGGAACTCTAAATCCACCATGGTTGGTAGTAGCTCTTTGAAACGTGACAAAATAAAGGAGTTCTCCGTTTTGTCTCTATGGTTTTTCTCCTCTTCAAGTAGCCCTAGGCACAGACTTTGGAGTAGCACTTTCATTGAGAGGGTTGCCAAGCTTCAAGAAATAACGAGTTTCCGAAATACCAGCAAATATTTTTTCACCCAATCTGGATGATACGTGGTGGTAATGACAAGTACACAAATCCCACTTGGCTCACCAAATTTTGTTCTACCAGGTTGAAGATTTCGTCTACAGTAGCAGTTTTTATATTTAGGTTTCCTTCTGTTCTCTCCTATATAGATGGATGAAATTGGAACCCTAAATCCTACATGGTTTGTAGTAGCTCTTTGAAGCTAGAAAAAAAAGTAGTTCTCAGTTTTGTCTCTATGATTTGTTTCCTCTTCAAGTAGCCCTAAGCAGAGACTGTGGAGAAGCACTTTCATTGAAAGGGGTTGCCAAACTTCCAAGAAACTACGAGTTTCCGAAATACCAGCAAATATTTTTTCCCCCAATCTTGATGATATGTGGTGGTAATGACAAGTACACAAATCCCACATGGCTCAACAAATTTTGTTCTTCTAGGTTGAAGCGTTCGTTTCAAGTAGTAGTTTTATTTTTGGTTTCACTCTGTTCTCTCCTATATAGATAGATGAATTTGGAACTCTAAATGCAACGTGGTTTGTAGTAGCTCTTTGAAACTTGACAAAAAAAAAAGTAGTTCTTAGTTTTGTCTCTATGATTTGATTCCTCTTCAAGTAGTCCTCAGCAGAGACTGTAGATTAGCACTTTCATTGAAAGGGGTTGAAAATCTTCTAAGAAATAACAATATTCCGAAATATCAGTGAATATTTTTTCACCCAATCTTGATGATACGTGGTGGTAATGATCGGTACACAAATCGTACTTGGCTCACCAAATTTTGTTCTTCTAGGTTTAAGCGTTTGTTTACAGTTGCAGTTTTTATTTTTAGGTTTCACTCTGTTCTCTCCTATGTAGATAAATGAATTTGGAACTCTAAATGCAACATGGTTTGTAGTAGCTCTTTGAAACGTGACAAAATGAAGGAGTTCTCAGTTTTGTCTCTGTGGTTTTTTTCCTCTTCAAGTAGCCCTAGGCACAGACTTTGGAAAAGCACTTTCATTGAGAGGGGTTGCCAATCTTCTAAGAAATAACGATATTCCGAAATACCAGCAAATATTTTTTCACCCAATCTTGATGATACGTGGTGGTAATGACAAGTACACAAATCCCACTTGGCTTACCAAATTTTGTTCTTCTAGGTTGAAGCGTTCGTCTACAGTAGCAGTTTTAATATTTAGGTTTCACTCTGTTCTCTCCTATATAAATAGATGAATTTGGAACTCTAAATCCAACATGGTTTGTAGTAGCTCTTTGAAACTTGACAAAATAAAGTAGTTCTCAGTTTTGTCTCTATGATTTGTTTCCTCTTCAAGTAGCCCTAGGCACAGACTGTGGAAAAGCACTTTCATTGAGAGGGGTTGCCAAGCTTCTAAGAAATAACGAGTTACCGAAATACCAGCAAGTATTTTTTCACCCAATCTTGATGATACTTGGTGGTAATGATCACGACACAAATCCCACGTGGCTCACCAAATTCTGTTCTTCTAGGTTGAAGCGTTCGTCTACGGTAACAGTTTTTATATTTAGATTTTCCTCTGTTCTCTCCTATATAGATAGATGAATTTGGAACTCTAAATCCAACATGGTTTGTAGTAGCTCTTTGAAACTTGACAAAATAAAGTAGTTCTCAGTTTTGTCTCTATGGTTGGTTTCCTCTTCAAGTAGCCATAAACAGAGACTGTGGAAAAGCACTTTCATTGAAAGGTGTTGCCAAGCTTCCAAGAAATTACGAGTTTCCGAAATACCGGCAAATATTTTTTCACCCAATGTTGATGATACTTGGTGGTAATGACAAGTACACAAATCCCACTTGGCTCACCAAATTTTGTTCTTCTAGGTTGAAGCGTTCGTTTACAGTAGCAGTTTTTATTTTTAGGTTTCACACTGTTCTCTCCTATATAGATAGATGAATTTGGAACTCTAAATCCAACATGGTTTGTAGTAGCACTTTGAAACTTGACAAATAAAGGAGTTATCTGTTTTGTCTCTATGATTTGTTTCTTCTTCAAGTAGCCCTAAGCAGAGACTGTTGAAAAGCACTTTCATTGAAAGGGGTTGCCAAGTTTCCAAGAAATTACGAGTTTCCGAAATACCAGCAAATATTTTTACCCACAATCTTGATGATACCTGGTGGTAATGATCAGAACTCAAGTCCCACTTGACTCACCAAATTTTGTTCTTCTAGGTTGAAGCTTTCGTTTACAGTAGCAGTTTATATTTGTAGGTTTCCCTCTGTTCTCTCCTATACAGATAGATGAATTTAGAACTCTAAGTCCAAATGGTTTCTAGTAGCTCTTTGAAACTTGACAAAATAAAGGAGTTCTCAGTTTTGTCTCTATGATTTGTTTCCTCTTCAAGTAGCCCTAAGCAGAGACTGTGGAATAGCACTTTGATTGAGAGGGTTGCCAAGTTTCAAGAAATAACGAGTTTCCGAAATACCAGCAAATATTTTTTCACCCAATCTGGATGATACGTGGTGGTAATGACAAGTACACAAATCCCACTTGGCTCACCAAATTTTGTTCTACCAGGTTGAAGCGTTCGTCTACAGTAGCAGTTTTTATATTTAGGTTTTTTTCTGTTCTCTCCTATATAGATGGATGAAATTGGAACCCTAAATCCAACATAGTTTGTAGTAGCTCTTTGAAGCTAGAAAAAAAAAGTAGTTCTCACTTTTGTCTCTATGGTTTGTTTCCTCTTCAAGTAGCCCTAAGCAGAGACTGTGGAGAAGCAGTTTCACTGAAAGGGGTTGCCAAACTTCCAAGAAATTACGAGTTTCCGAAATACCAGCAAATATTTTATCACCCAATCTGGATGATGCGTGATGGTAATGACAAGTATACAAATCCCACATGGCTCAAAACATTTTGTTCTTCTAGGTTGAAGCGTTCGTTTCAAGTAGCAGTTTTTATTTTTGGTTTCACTCTGTTGTCTCCTATATAGATAGATGAATTTGGAACTCTAAATCCAACATGGTTTGTAGTAGCTCTTTGAAACTTGACAAAAAAAAAGTAGTTCTCAGTTTTGTCTCTAGGATTTGATTCCTCTTCAAGTAGTCCTAAGCAGAGTCTGTGGAAAAGCACTTTCATTGAAAGGGGTTGCCAATCTTCTAAAAAATAACGATATTCCGAAATACCAGCAAATATTTTTTCACCCAATCTTGATGATACGTGGTGGTAATGACAAGTAAACAAATACCACATGGCTCACCAAATTTTGTTCTTCTAGGTTGAAGCATTCGTTTCAAGTTGCAGTTTATATTTTTAGATTTTCCTCTGTTCTGTCCTATAAAGATAGATGAATTTGGAACTCTAAATCCAACATGGTTTGTAGTACCTCTTTGAAACTTGACAAAATAAAGGAGTTCTCAGATTTGTCTCTATGGTTTGTTTCCTCTTCAATTAGCCATAAGCAGAGACTGTGGAAAAGCACTTTCATTGAAAGGGGTTGCCAAGCTCCCAAGAAATTATGAGTTTCCGAAATACCAGCAAATATTTTTTCACCCAATCTTGATGATACGTGGTGGTAATGACAAGTACATAAATCCCACTTGGCTCACCAAATATTGTTCTTCTAGGTTGAAGCGTTCGTTTACAGTAGCAGTTTTTATTTTAGGTTTCACTCTGTTCTCTCCTATATAGATAGATGAATTTGGAACTCTAAATCCAACATGGTTTGTAGTAGCTCTTTGAATCTGAGCAAAATAAAGGAGTTCTCAGTTTTGTCTCTATGCTTTGTTTCCTCTTCAAGTAGCCCTACGCACAGACTGTGGAAAAGCACTTTCATTGAGAGGGGTTGCCAAGCTTCTAAGAAATAACTAGTTTTCGAAACACCAGCAAATATTTTTTCACCCAATCTTTATGATACTTGGTGGTAGTGATCAGGACACTAATCCCACATGGCTCACCAAATTATGTTCTTCTAGGTTGAAGCGTTCGTCTACAGTAGCAGTTTTTATATTTAGGTTTCACTCTGTTCTCTCCTATATAGATAGATGATTTTGGAACTCTAAATCCAACATGGATTGTAGTAGCTCTTTGAAACTTGACAAAATAAAGTAGTTCTCAGTTTTGTCTCTATGATTTGTTTCCTCTTCAAGTAGGCCTAGGCAGAGACTGTGGAAAAGCACTTTCATTGAGAGGGGTTGCCAAGCTTCTAAGAAATAACTAGTTTCCGAAATACCAGCAAATATTTTTTCACCCAATCTTGATGATACTTGGTGGTAATGATAAGGACACAAATCCCACTTGGTTCACCAAATTTTGTTCTTCTAGGTTGAAGCGTTCATTTACAGCAGCTGTTTATATTTTTAGGTTTCCCTCTGTTCTCTCTTATATAGATAGATGAATTTGGAACTCTAAATCCAACATGGTTTGTAGTAGCTCTTTGAAACTTGACAAAATAAAGGAATTCTCAGATTTGTCTCTATGGTTTGTTTCCTCTTAAAGTAGCCCTAAGCAGAGACTGTGGAACAGCACTTTCATTGAAAGGGGTTGCCAAGCTTCCAAGAAATTACCAGTTTCCGAAATACCAGCAAATATTTTTTCACCCAATCTTGATGACACCTGATGGTAATGATCGGTACACAAATCCCACTTGGCTCACCAAATTTTCTTCTTCTATGTTGAAGCGTTCGTTTACAGTAGCAGTTTTTATTTTTAGGTTTCCCTCTGTTCTCTCCTATATAGATAGATGAATTTGGAACTCTAAATCCAACATGGTTTCTAGTCGCTCTTTGAAACTTGACAAAATAAAGTAGTTCTCAGTTTTGACTCTATGCTTTGTTTTTTCTTCAAGTAGCCCTAAGCAGAGACTGTGGAAAAGCACTTTCATTGAAAGGGGTTGCCAAGCTTCCAAGAAACAACGAGTTTCCGAAATACCAGCAAATATTTTTTCACCCAATCTTGATGATACTTAGTGGTAATGATCGATACACAAATCCCACTTGAGTCACCAAATTTTTTTCTTCTAGGTTGAAGCGTTTCTTTACAGGAACTGTTTATATTTTTAGGTTTCCCTCTGTTCTCCCCTATATAGATAGATGAATTTGGAACTCTAAATCCAACATGGTTTGTTGTTGCTCTTTGAAACTTGAAAAAATAAAGGAGTTCTCAGTTTTGTCTCTATGGTTTTTCTCCTCTTCAAGTAGCCCTAGGCACAGACTTTGGAATAGCACTTTCATTGAGAGGGTTGCCAAGCTTCAAGAAATAACGAGTTTCCGAAATACCAGCAAATATTTTTTCACCCAATCTTGATGATACGTGGTGGTAATGACAAGTAAACAAATCCCATTTGGCTCACCAAATTTTGTTCTACCAGGTTGAAGCGTTCGTCTACAGTAGCAGTATTTATATTTAGGTTTCCTTCTGTTCTCTCCTATATAGATGGATGAAATTGGAACCCTAAATCCAACATGGTTTGTAGTAGCTCTTTGAAGCTAGAAAAAAAAAAGTAGTTCTCACTTTTGTCTCTATGGTTTGTTTCCTCTTCAAGTAGCCCTAAGCAGAGACTGTGGAGAAGCAGTTTCACTGAAAGGGATTGCCAAACTTTCAAGAAATTACGAGTTTCCGAAATACCAGCAAATATTTTTTCACCCAATCTGGATGATGCGTGGTGGTAATGACAAGTACACAAATCCCACATGGCTCAACAAATTTTGTTCTTCTAGGTTGAAGCGTTCGATTCAAGAAGCAGTTTTTATTTTTGGTTTCACTCTGTTGTCTCCTATATAGATAGATGAATTTGGAACTCTAAATCCAACATGGTTTGTAGTAGCTCTTTGAAACTTGACAAAAAAAAGTAGTTCTCAGTTTTGTCTCTAGGATTTGATTCCTCTTCAAGTAGTCCTAAGCAGAGTCTGTGGAAAAGCACTTTCATTGAAAGGGGTTGCCAATCTTCTAAAAAATAACGATATTCCGAAATACCAGCAAATATTTTTTCACCCAATCTTGATGATACGTGGTGGTAATGACAAGTACACAAATGCCACATGGCTCACCAAATTTTGTTCTTCTAGGTTGAAGCGTTCGTTTCAAGTTGCAGTTTATATTTTTAGGTTTCCCTCTGTTCTGTCCTATAAAGATAGATGAATTTGGAACTCTAAATCCAACATGGTTTGTAGTAGCTCTTTGAAACTTGACAAAATAAAGGAGTTCTCAGATTTGTTTGTATGGTTTGTTTCCTCTTCAAGTATCTCTAGGCACAGACTGTGGAAAAGCACTTTCATTGAAAAGGGTTTCCAAGCTTCCAAGAAATAACGATATTCCGAATTACCGGCAAATATTTTTTCACCCTATCTTGATGATACGGGGTGGTA